>NW_028282737.1:0-11713 GCF_059751285.1 Brachycentrus maculatus
TATGCACCACCTGGTGCGGATGAGGGTTAGGGTTTTTTAACCTTTTCATAGCCGCAAATAAATTACGCGGCAGTGCTCAACAGGCCAAGTATTTTTTTGAAAAAAAAAAGTTGTCTAAAGATTTTTTTTTGTTGTTTTTATTGAATTATAATTTACTTACCAAATATTATATCCCGCATCGATTGTTAGAGTTTTATTCTTGAAGTTAAACCAGTTTCAAATTTTCAGGGTTGTCACACTAAGTCGCACACGCAAGTTTTTATTAAATTTAATATTAACACACAACTATTATTTATCAATGGAATATTTTAAAATAATAAGAAAAACACAAAAAAATTGAGCAAAATAAAAACCCCTGGCGTTCAAAACAATCGATTAAAATAATCAATATTTCAAGTGGTTTGAGTGGTAGCCCTAATGACATCTGTCAACTGTCACCTGAAAGTGATACCGATAAATCACTTAAAAGTATTTAAAAACTTTATAAAATATTTTGTGACAACTTCAACTGATGGCAATGTATGTTCCGTTTTTGACAGATTGTCAATATGAGTTAAAACTGCGGAGTAATACGTCATCAAAACTACTGACGAGATATCTCGTCTCTGGCCATACGGGCACTCCGCCATTTGCCGAGATATCTCGTCTCTGGCAACCATCGGGTTAAAAACAAGTAAATGTCGTGTCGTTCAAAATAGAAATGGACATTTCTAGAATCAAGGGTGTCTTTTTCAATATATGAAAAAGTTGACGATTTAGATACCATTTTTAGAATAAATAGTTTTTTTGTGCGTTGTGGCCCTTTTGCACTTAACCAGCGATGAGTATACAGGTTTTGTAAGAGAGCATGCACATTTTAAGCATGCCTATAAGTATGCTCTTTTATAGCATGTGTATCTATACATATATATATATATATTTTGTATATTAAAAGCATTGATATTCTAGAATTATATTACATATAATTATATTTCGGTCATAATTTCTAAAATGATAAAGCTAAACGCATTTAAACGATGAAATTTTGTATTGTATAATTGTTTTTATTATTTATTATTATTTTGTTTGTAAAAAATAAATAAAAATAATACTTGACACTGGCAGAAACATCCTTTCACTGGCTGACTGCCAAATAAATAATAAAAAATATTTTTTAAAAACTTTGTGGTACGGTACTAAAACACTCTCCCTACTATCCATTGTTTACTTTGTGTAGTACCACTTTTTGAACACTTATTTCTGACTACCGGTTTCGGTAAATTATTCCATCATCAGGTCATAAAAATAAAGTTATAAATAAAATCGTAATAATTTTATTTCGATGACCTGATATTGGAATAATTTTCCGAAACAGGTAGTCACAAATAAGTGTTTAAAAAAGTGGTATTACACAAACTAAACAATGGATGGTAAGGAGTGTTTTTTTTACCTTATGAGTTTTATCTAAATTTTTAATATCTTTTAAGATTTTCGTATACTTTACCTGCTGACTGTTTGATGTAAAAAGATTGTTTTTATTACCGTGCGTGTTTTATGATGATATATTTGTGTCTGCGGTGATTATCCTTAAATAAAGTCCTGCCTCCTCTCTTGGGCGCCCTTCTCGGAACGTTTCGGGTCCTGTGAACTATATTAAACGTATTCCGAGTGACCCTAGCATTTTCTGTATAGTCCTTAATTCTTATAATTGACGCTCAGCCCAGACATCCTCGAAACAAAAGGATCCAGCGAAAAGTAAATGGTACCTTCAACTAAATAAAGACGATACCATTTCGGTAACTATAGGATTGTTTGCCAAAATTAAACGTAGATAAAAGATTATTGATTATAGAGGAAGAAATTATTTTATTTATATTGTGTTTTATATGTTAAGAGTCAATAGAACGCTTACCGTTATAGAGCTGCCAATTTTTTAACAAGAGGCTCGCGGCTGGAGTGGGAAGGGGGGTGGGGGAGGAGGGAGGTGTATGAACTAACTAACTAACTAACCATCACGCCGCTTCCCCGCAGGAGTAGGCAGAGAAAATAGAACGCCACACCACTCTATCTTTGCAAACATTCTTCGCCTCTTCCACGTTCATGCATCTCCTCAAACATACCCGCCGATTGTTACGACTCCTAACCTGACCACTTTCAAGTATTTGGCATACCTGATCGTGCCATGTTTTTCTCGGTCTTCCTCTGCTTCTTTTCCCAATTACGTTCGCCTCATAAATTTGTTTTACCGTTCTTTCCTCACTCATTCGTTCTACATGTCCAAACCATCTCAACACACTTTTCTTAATTTTATCGATAATGTTTATCTCAGATTTGCATTCCTTCCTTATTTCACTATTCGAACATCCGTCAGACATCGTTCTGTCGCTCAATCTTACCTTAATTAAAATGGAATTCTACAAATTAACGTAAAATCTATAAATAAATACCTTTCTTATTATTATATTAATATATATAACATTTTTTATTAATTTCATTCAACTATTGAACATTTCGTTTAGTTTGATATGCAGGGTAATGTGGCCTGTATTATTTGCCTCGATTAGTCCGCAGATGGGGGAGGTCCAGCGGTGTCTGTATTCTGTGGCTGTTGAGAAAGAGGTCATTTTGGATTTTAGGAATCGGGGCCCTGTGTCGTGAGAATTCACAAAAATCGGGGTCGTGGCGCTCCGATGTTTAGAGCATTTATTACTGAACGCCTTAATTTTTTTAACAGGTTGAAATATTCGACATGAAACGAAGGAATTTTTTTTTTTCATTAAGGTGATATTAGCAAACACAGAGTTCATTCCACCAGAGACCACCGGAGAGGTCACATGTATTTAAATATATGGTATATAGAAAAAATATATATATTTTTTAACTCCTTACCTTTCAATAACTCTTTTCTTTTCAAAACCATATAATAATAGTAATAATATTTTTTTTTAAATCCAGCTTGACTAAGGGCTTACTTGACTTGCTTAATAAGATACTTACTTCGTTTTTAAAGTTTAAAAATATAATGAAATGTATTAAAACTAAAAATCAAGCCACTTATTGAACTTTTTACTGTGCAACAGATCTTTGTAGGTAAAACCTGAAGGTTTTTTCTCCATTTTAAAAATATTTAGTATATTAAAAAAAATAATTAAACAATACCTTTTCTTCAAAATGCAGAAATAACACTGTCTGCCCTGTAGCGGGTAAATATTAAGTTAAAAATATTCCGCTTTTGCTGGGATATAGTGCATTTTCTGGGCATTCCGAAAACATGCACAACTGAAAATTATCGATTTTTGATATTTGAAGTTATTGAAAGGAGTGAGCGATATATGTTTTACAACAATGTTTTATATAATGAAATTAAAATTACAATAATTAACACATAGAATAAAATTAAAATAAAGATCAGCGAAAAAAATGAAAATAAAATAAACAAAATGATTTTTAAGGAAAACTTATTTTTTCTATGTAAAACTAATGTTTTGAGAAAAAATTAATTACGTCAAATGTTACCTGGATTTAGATAAAATTTAGTTCGGATTCAACTTATGCTGGGCTTTAATTGATTCGACAGTCAATTTGTGGGAAAATCTATCAATTTTAAGTATAAGTTAGACTTAGTAACTTCCAATTTATTTTTACACTCACAATTGTTTTATACCTTATTTACTAAATAAAACTTAAATTTAAGAAGGAAAACATTATGGATGTGTCCAAACTTGTTCACTTAGCTTGGCTTCTTTACCAAGGAAATATATGTCCTTAACTACTTTAGAAGCAGAAGAAGTTGGAATAGATTCCCGCACACTAGTAAAGGCCGCCTAATATGGGGTTAGGAAAGAGATTCTCATAACTAATTGACGATTATGATACAGGAATGGATACAATAATATGAGGTTTCCACGCACTTAGATACAGAAATATGAGTATCCTTGTTGTACTGGGTTAACTACACTTATGATATGGACGTTAGTGTCATTTTTTAATTCAGTAAGTTTTTTTTAAAGTATTTTTTTTAAATATTATTTTATGACATCTCAACATAAATCAAGAAGAATGTGGAAGTCTGGGTATTTAAGTAATATAGTTATGGTGATCACTTTACACACGTGTAACATTCACCAATTCTACCCATGATTGACAATCACACTACTCAAATTCTCGGAACTTCTATATATAGTATTTGTATCAATATATGAATAGCTACGTATCTTGTGCGTATGTTTTCTGTTTTATGTGTTTACACTAAAAACATTATTTTAAAACATTTTTATTTTATTTTCATTTTACATTTTCTTAAAACATTTTTTTCTACCTTATATCACTTATTTTTACTTCATTGCTCTTCTCAACTTTTACATCTTTTAACTGTTTATGTTTTTTTATTATTTTTTTTACTTTAGCTCCAAATTAAGTCTGCCTATTATTAATCTTCTTAACTTTTGCTATATTTTATTCTTACCGTTTACTTTTAACTCATTTAACATTAGTGAAATTTTATAATTGGAATGTTACAATCACCTGTTTTATTTGTTATTCATTATTGTTAATGTATTTATGTCAATGTTCTGTTAAATTTCTAAATAAATCAATTTCCACATTGTTTAAATTCGAAACGTAGTGCTCGAATTCACTAGAATTTTACTAGAGACATCGGTGAGATAAAAGAAGCTTTTAATTGAGCAGAAACTCTTTCATTTGTATGTGAGGTCCGAATCCTGGATTATAATCACATACATATAATTGGAGATAATTCAGATTTGTGAACAAGTATTTGGAGACACTAAAAATGTTTATGAGTAAAAGTAAGTCCTGTAAGTAAAAACTGCCTTTAGTTGTCATAATAGGAAACAATATTTTTAGTAAAAAAATAAAAACCATTAATTAATTCAACTGTCACTCTAAAACCCTTGTTAAATGCGAGAAATGGAACTTATTCACTATTAATTAACGTTTACGTAACTTGTTCGATCTTCGAAAACGCTGGTAGAATCCAGGAGTTGTAACACACTGACCATTAATATTTATATATCGCGGTGGACAACTGAAACGCTTGTTAAATACTGGGTCTGGAACACATTCACCGTTAATTTTAATGTAACGTGGTTGACACTCGGTTGCTCTGCGAAACCGCTGGTAGAATCCAGGAGTTGTTACACACTGACCATTAATATTTATATATCGCGGTGGACAACTGAAACGCTTGTTAAATACTGGGTCTGGAACACATTCACCGTTAATTTTAATGTAACGTGGTTGACACTCGGTTGCTCTGCGAAAACGCTGGTAGAATCCAGGAGTTGTAACACACTGACCATTAATATTTATATATAGCGGTGGACAACTGAAGCGCTTGTTAAATGCTGGGTCTGGAACACATTCACCGTTAATTTTAATGTAACGTGGTTGACACTCTGTTGCTCTGCGAGTACGCTGATGGAATCCTGAAGTCGTAACACACTGGCCATTAATTTTTAAAGATCCTGGTGAACAGATTTCAGGGGAGCCTTCAGATATGCAAATGAGCATGAATGAAGCCACCGCAAGAAGTGTTTTCTTCATCTGAAAAGTGATATTTCTAAGTTTTCAGTTTTAATACGAGGAATGTATATTTAAAATAAATGCTAGTACCTTGTTTGATTGTAGCTGCTAGTACTGTAATATTAAACTAATCTATAATGTATACTTCATAACTTAAAAGATAACAATTATTGTTTGGCTGTCTTAAAACACGGTGGTTGGAAACTCTCAGTAATATATATATATATATATATATATATATATATATATATATATATATATATATATATATATATATATATATATATATATATATATATATATATATATATATATATATATATATATATATATATATATATATATATATATATATATATATTTATATATATATATATATATATATATATATATATATATATATATATATATATATATATATATATATAATTATATAATTTCATCTCTGCTCATGTTATTCATCGATTCCTTTGAAAATTTGACACGAAATTGCAATCGAATATGAACGTGTTTTTGTAACTGTGACAGATGCTTTTACCTGGGACTGATAAAAACGTGCTTCTTGACAGCTGCTGCTATTTAAGATATTCAAAGTTTTAGATTTTGTTGTTCCATAGATTTTTAGATGTTATAAATGTCTGTTTTCTATATTCTTTCTTTTCATTTCAACCAGACTGAGCCACTGTCTTTTGTTTATCAATTACTATAATTCGTTTTATTTTTAAATATACATTTATTTTTTAACGTTTTTCTTGATCACATCGTTGATTTAGCGTTATCTCTTGAGTTCAAATAAACATGACCTTTAAATTATCACTTGTAAATAATTTCTAATAGGAAGGCGAATTAAATGATATTTTGTTCGACCCTTCTGGAGTAGCAGTTAGCAAGGTTTTTAAATTATTGAAATCATATATTTTGAGTGTGTCCAAATACTAGGAGTTTTGGACATACTCAAAGTGTGATGTTAAAAAATAATAATATGTTTTAAGGGGTCTGAAATCAGACCTAGCATCTATTATTTTTAAACGAAATAAGATGGAAGTCTATCTATGCCTTCCTCCTCTATTTTATATTTTCTTCTTGTTTTATAACTAAGTATATAAACCACAAGGTATTTACTACGATTTTTTACATGTCGCTCACTCCTTTCAAGAACGTCATAAATCAAAAATCGTCAATTTTCAGTTCTGCATGTTTTCAGAATGCCCAGAAAATGTACAATATCCCAGCAAAAGAGGCATATTTAAAACATAATATTTACGCGCTACAGGGTAGAAAATGTTGTTTTTGTATTTTGAAGAAAAGGTATTGTTTAATTATTTTTTTAAATAAACTAAATATTTTTAAAATGGAGAAAAAACCTCCAGGTTTTACCTAAAAAGATCTGTTGCACAGTAAAAAGTTCAATATGTGGCTTGATATTTATTTTTAATACATTGTGTTATATTTTTAAACTTTAAAAACGTTCTCCTGAATAATCAAGTTTTTTTTATTTATGACGTTCTTGAAAGGAGTGAGCGATGTGTGTAATGGTACTTTTTTCCCCGCTAAATTACAAAGGAAATTTGCTTTGACTAAAGTTATTTATTAATATTTTTCAAATGTGGTTTGTGATACATGAAAGAACGTGTATCACAAGGACTCATTTACTAACTTGACAAATAATAAGGCATATTATTTTTACGTTATCTTCTTCTCCTACTTCTCCGTTTTGTAGATCCTAGGGATCTGTATGTGCCTCCGTATGTCGCTCTTGGGATGTTGACTCCCGGCTGTCTTTCCATCTTTTCGGAGGTCTGCCTGGGGGTCTGCGTCCTTCAGGGTTGCCTTGAAGGGCGATCCGTGGAAGTCTGTCTTCTGACATTCTGTTTATATGTTCCTTCCAGTATCACCTTCGTTGTCGTCCCCACCTCACGATATCCTCCGTCTTACACATGCTCCGGATGTTGGTATTTCTTATTTCGTTAATATCATTTAAAATAAATACTACGAAACTTGAAATCGTTATAATAATTTACGTAATGGCAAGAATATTTTCCAGTAGGTATGTAAATTAGGAAAACCGACTAATCGATGTTTGGTCGTGTAGGGTTGGCAGCAAAAGCCGACCAATGATTGGTAGGAGAGAAGTCCGTTCCTTGGGCCGTTTTTTTCAAAGTCTCAGAAAGTGGTTAATCGACAAAGTATGTCAATTTTTTTAATTGAACTGGAAAGATCGGTTATTTATGATCAAATTGTTACCAGATATTATATGCTTATCATGCCTTTATACATAGGAATGAAATTTTACAAAACCTCATCTCCTGGCTCAACGTACGGTACGGTCCCCTACCTTGGACCATATGGTCCAAGTAACGTACCTTGGTCATATAAAATAATCGTTCAGTAAAACTATTTAAATAGTGTTTTATGTTTCTAATCAGATTTTATATTTCTATTTGTCGCCTCCGTGGTGTAATGGCCAGCACGCTCGGCTACCATTCTGGAGGTCTCGGGTTCGATTCCCAGGGGGGGGTTAAATAATTATAAGTGATTTTTTTTCACTCTTATATTTATTTCATATTACCCTGGACTGGTACCTGAAGTGGAGGGCTGATCACCTTTCCTTCATGTGTCAACGATCAAGATAACACTGCATTTATATGATGCAGTGTCCTATGCACCATTGGGGTGCGGATAAGGGTTTGAAATAGTTCTAAGCCTTTAATTAATAATAATAATAATAAATCCCTTACCGCACCCCAATGGTGCATAGGGCACTGCTTCATATAAACGCAGTGTTATCTCGGTCGTTTACACATGAAGGAATTTAATTAATTTTTATTAATTAAAGGCTTAGAAAACAGAAATTACGATTGTTTGTATGAAAACGTGCATCATTTTGCTATTGATATAAATTTGATCGGCTTTTCAGGTAAGTCTAAATGCGAGACAGCTTATACGTGAAGCAAAATCCTGATATTATAACATAAAACGGAAGAAACTAACATGAAATAGGGTATGTACTAATATAATAAGTAACAGGAGGCGGCATTCACGACATAAGTTTAGTAGCAACCGACCATAGTTATGTTCCCAAAGTAGCCAATAGCGCTGCAGCCCTACGGCTAGATCACTTGTGGATCCACCTTCAAGCCTTGTACTGAGGTCCAAGGTGAGTACCTAACTACTAGCTTTATCGGTCTGGAATTAAGGTACCTACTCGCCTATGGAAGTACCTACTTCAAGTAACACCTAACTTGCACTATATGAAAACAGTGCCTTCTATATCCCATACAGTCTATGGATAACGTGATTTTATTTACAAATACATTTTAACATTATTCTCATACAAATATAAGAGTTTCTTCTTCTATGAAAAAAAACTCTTATATTTTGAAGCCTAGCTAACATATTAACATTATTCACATACAAATATAAGAGTTTCAACATATAAGTTTTTTTCATTTTTGAGCTTAAAAACTTGCTAAAAAAGCTTCTTCATCTCCCATAGATGTCTCTAGTGAAATTTTAGTGATTCAAGCACTATGTTTAGAATTTTAACAAAATATGTTAAGAATTTGAGTTGTGTGGATGTCAATCATGGGTAGAATTGGTAAATGTTACACGTGTGTAAAATGATCACTTAAACCAGCCTATGACGGTCGTCAGCCCCGTAAATGCCCAGACTTTTATATTTTTCTTCATCTTTGCTGAAATGTAATAAGATTTCAATTTATTTAGATTGGCAGTGACAGGGACCATTTAAAAAAATCGTATCAAATTTTGACACAATTTAAGTGTTTTATAAGTTTTAAATGTTTTATAATTAAATATTTTACTTTTTTTATTTTTTTTTTACAAAAATGTTAGTAATATTAGTATATAACCACTCACCGAGATTTTTATGTCTACCGGTCTCGAGCCGTACCCGTCTCTCCGTCAGGACAATCACTAACACAGCATGCAAACGATACTACCCTTCACTACCATAGCACTATTTACACACTTAAAACTACACAAAATATTTACCACATGCGATTTTTATTGACCCGAAGACCAACATGCACTAGGGGTTGCAGCACAAATATGCATTAAGAGCCGAGGTCAAGCATGCACTTGTCTCAAAACCGCTAGACATAAAAATCTCGGTGAGTGGTTATATACTAATATTACCAACATTTTCGTAAAAAAAAATAAAAAAAGGAAAAAGGACTAACCACAAAGTAAACGCTTTAAATATTAATAATATTGATAATGTAAATATTTTAAATATTGTGAGTTATAAAAATAAATGTTTCACATCTAGCCCGAATTAATATTTTTAATCACAACCCAGACCCTTAACCGAAAAGGTTTTTTGTAGGGTTGAACTTCGGCCACATATAACGAGATCATTCATCACGAGATGTGTCTATGATTCCTGATTTATCGCTCATCCCAGACCGAGGGACTGATTGAAAATGTAATTATTATGTAATATTGGATCCTTATTAATATTTCCCCACTAATTTACAGGACTGTTCACGCTTTTTTTAAACGTGGGAAAGAAACGAAGACGTTTGGTCAGAGTACGTGCCGACAATTATTTACAAAGGTTGGCATAGGCTCTAGCTCGGCATTGGGGGGCCCTGCTAGATTTTATAAAATATCCTGAAACATCTTTATACACGATTTTGAAGAAAAAAATATGCGCGCAGGGCCAAACACGTGGTAAATGTGAAAATTCTTATAAAATGATGAAAAACATAAATAAATCACTTATTATTTATTGATTCGGTATTAAGGCGCAGTATTTTGTTAAGTTGCAACATAATTTTCTCTAAATCCAGGTAATATTTTATGTAAATGATTTTCTTCATAAAACACCGTTTTTGCATTGAAAAAATAAGTTTTTCTTCGAAATTTTGAAGAGTTATTGAAAAGTAAGGAGTTTAAAAAATATTATTATATTTTTTAAATCTAAATGTTATTGAAAAAACAAAAAAATATCCATTATACTCGTACACATTTTTTGAAAAACATGTGACCTCTTCGGCGGTTGGCCGGCAAATGAGTTCTCTCTTCGCGAATATCTCCTTAAAAGAAAAAAATGAGAAAATACAACTAATCACTAACATAATTATCTTTACATAAAGTATTTTTAAGTTCATCTAGTTATCGTTGATGAGAAAATATCTGTTTGATTTCCATACCATTTTCCCTTGTGCAGATTATTTTTCTAAGAATACCTAATTTCTTCTTCTTCTTTTTAATGGCTTTTCACCCTTCTTGAGTGTTCTATCCAGTGTCGAATATCTTATTACGGAACGATGATTTCCAAAATTGTTGCCACCCGAAAATAAAAGTCGGTTCCCGCAAATTATAACCCCATAATCCCTCGCGACACGAATTCGTGGACCTTGCAAATAGATCCCATAAAACGACAGAAATTGAACCAGATTCCTAAGCTTTTTCCCACAAGAAAACCTCCGACAAGTCTATAATCATTAGGGCTTAAATATTCACGAATTCTTATAACGTGGATCGGTAAAAGAACGACCCGAAATTGACACGCAAACCTAGTTTTTGGCATGGGATATTTTGGCCGAACTTTCAGTAAACATCAGGCGGGTTTTCATCCATGAGTCACATCACTCCTCTCATAATTCCTCTCCTCTCCTTTTCCTTCCTGCTTAACCATTTTATACCAAACCCTTATCATTAACTCCCACAAAAATAGAATTTAACATGTTTTAAAAAAAACAGTAAAAAGTAGGTACCTAATTATTAAAAAACACCTATCTACATTTTGAGGGTACCTACATATTTACTTTCAAACGATAATAATTCTTATCTTCTCCAATTTACGCTTGTGCAAACAGTCTCTCTTCATAACAAACTCGTAAAACTATGTATGGATGTTAATTAAAGATTTACATACCTCACATTTCGTTTTGAAGTTCAACGTATCACAACACATTGCCCAACCTTTAATATGATGGAAAACACATTCACAATTTATAATTAACAAACGGCAGCGGACAATATTAATAAATATCATTTTATGATATTTTTGGTAACACCTGCGTAGGCTCCTACCATAAAGACTCTTTCCAAATGTAACTGGTAGAAAAAACGATAATTTAGAAGCCATAAAGCTGCCGTAACTGTCGCGTCCGAATTCGGAACGTGTTAAAAAATGGCGGTGAATTTTTCAAATTTGACA
>NW_028282738.1:0-17549 GCF_059751285.1 Brachycentrus maculatus
TGTTTAAAACTATTTTAGTATTTCTTAATTTTAACACCACTAGTTTCAAAAACCACATATGTTTTATGTATTAATTTTAAATCAAACACAGATTTTTTGAGTCTGCCACTTAGAATTGTATAGCTACATAAGGACCGTAGTCCATTTGATCTTCAAATTCGTTTGATAATGCCCTAACAAGGCGAAACAATTGTCACAATATAATTTTTTATGTGTTTTTGTTAATAACATACAACTTAGTAGACTCAAAGAATCTGTGTTTGATTTAAAATTAATACATAAATTAAAATGGAGTTCTACAAATTAAACGCCAAATCAATAAATAACACATATATTCTTATCAAAAGGCAAAAACAAAAGATGTATTGACATTTTTATACATAAATGGTCATCGTTCATGCCAAATCAATAAATAATATGAGGGAATTTAAATTGTTTTTGATATTCTTATACGTTTCGCATAATAGACCGGAATGGCGAAGGAGGTGTAATATGATTTTAGACAGGATTGAGACCACAGAAGAAGACATATGCTTTAAATAAATATAAAACATTTACTCTGCGGTTAGTATTTTTTACAAAAATTATAGCTCTATCACAGACATTAGACATTTTTATTTTATCACATTTTTAGTTTACGTCAGTCATTTTGACTTTTTTTATTTTTTTTTAATCGTTAGAAATATTATAAAAAAAAATAATTATAAAAACCCTTTATCCGCACCAAATGGTGCATAGGGCACTGCTTCATATAAACGCAGTGTTATCTTGATCGTATACACATGAAGGAAAGGTGATCAGCCCTCCGCTTCAGGTACCAGTCCAGGGTAATATTAAATAAATATTACAGTGAAAAAATCACTTATATTTATTTTACCCCCCCTGGGAATCGAACCCAGGACCTCCAGAACGGTAGCCGAGCGTGCTGACCATTACACTATGGAGGCGGACATATATATAGAAATATTAGTAACATTAAAAATATTTTTGTAAGAAAGTAAATTGCAAATTGCTTTTTCATGTTGAGATGCCAACTTCATTTCATAAAATCAATTAATCGTATGCAAATCAACATCAACAAGTGAATATTATTTAAATGAAAAATATTAAATGTTGTACGAAAAAATTCATTCAATTTATATAATGGTTATCAACTTGACAAAGTAAATAATGTATTTCCTTTAAATAAATATTCCCTTTAACTTTTAATGAGAGGAAACTTTTAACGATGTTCTCCCTAGCTATTGCTTATTGTATTATGAATGGTATCGTTACTGGATCCGTCACGTTTCTGAAATATTATACAATATAAATACTTACGTAAAAAACATGCATTTCAATGTTCAGAAAAGTAATGATTCGTTGGCCAAATAGTACCCTAAAATTTGATTTAAAAAAAAATATTTAAAATATTTTTTATTTATGTTTTACTTAGTTAATACCACGGTTGTAAAATTTAAATAAAAAATGGATAGATTTTACCACAAAATAACTGCCGAATCAATTTATGAAATTTAAAATAATATTTGAGATATTTTCTGTTAATTAATTTTAAGGGCAGTATGCATGTGCATATTTAATCGTTGGCATAAAATATTTATATCAGATGACTTAGTTATATTATTCGATGAATATTAATTTTTAAAAAAATCGTGTACATATAAAAAAAAAACTTAAAAATTTAAATAAGTAATATGAATATGAAAGAAATTGACATAAAAAAGATAAATTTGACAATTTTAAAATTCCAAAAACATATTACATTTAAAATAGGTAACGTGAACATTTTAAATAAAGAAATTTTATCTCAAACTCTTTTGAAATCATCTTATACCTCCTTCCTTTGCATTTCTTTCTTATTTACAATTAAATAACAATTGGGTATATAATAAATAATGGACAATTAAATATTTCATGCACTCAATTAACTCTTTGAACATATTAACAAACAATACTTTTGGATTTCACATAACTAATTAACTTGAGAAATAAAAATTTCTGTAACGAATCATAAAAATAGTAACGTAAAATTTTGCTGAAATTAAATTAAAATCTGCTTATAATAAAGTTAAGACGTAATTTGACTATTCAGCTTTGTAATTGAACAGCTAATTAGCAAATGCTTACATGATTAGTCAGCTGTCTAGTCTAGTTCAATATAAAGGTAAACAATTAACTTTACCTATCCAAAAGGTACAATATTCAAATATCTCTTATTAATACCGTCGATCGAAACGACGACGACGCCAAGCGAGCTTGAGAGGAGCGCCGGGCGCCGCGGCGCGGTGAGACGCCGACCCCCGTGCGTTTTAATCAAAACCTTAATTAAAACCTAATGAGAAGATATTGTGTTTACACGGGGATGGTATGGGAGATAACCGCTACCCCTTCCATCCCCTACCACCCACCGCTCGCTTCAGATTGATCGAGGATCGTTCCGTAGACCAGCGTGACACAATTCGCACACAGTTTATTTTGGATAAAAATACATACATGCTTGTAATTAAAAAAATCTTATTTTACATCAACCCTTTTACGAGATATTTGCAGAGAGCAAAATTTTACATGGAGAAATTATGTCACAGTTTTTTTTTTTAACATACACAATACACATATACTCATATATTGATCTGGTTTAAGGTTTATGGTTTAAACCCAGGATATGTTTATATTTACGTAGCCAAATTAAGATATTCAAGAATGTGAGTTTCATAGATGTAACGCTGTTGAAAATTTTACTGTTTTTTTTTTATAGGTGCCATAGCGTAGTTAGGTACACGCCTGACTGCGAAACTAGCGTCACAGGTTCGATTCCCGCCAATTGCAAAATAAATTTAAGAAAGACTTATTTTCAATTGGTCTGGTTGTTTGAGATGTATTTTTCATATTTAACTTTCCTATCCTTACCTATAAAACAACATGTTTATTTTAAACATCCTTAATACAAAAATTAATCAAATATCTACCTTAGCCTTAGTTTTTTAAGCCCTTGATGTTTGTAAGTATTTCTCTACAACATTTTGAGTGTGTCCAAATACTTGTTCACAAAATCTGGATTATCTCCAATTACAGGAGTTATTTTCATATTACTTTTTGATATCTCACTAGAGACATCTATTGGTGAGATATAATAATGGGTAGAATTGGTGAATGTTACACGTGAGTAAAGTGATCACTTAAACCAGCCTATGACGGTCGTAAGCCCCGTAAATGCCCAGACTTCCATATTCTTCTTCATCCTTGATGAGATATCAAAAAGTAATATGAAAATAACTCCTGTAATTGGACATAATCCAGATTTTGTGAACAAGTATTTGGACACACTCAAAATGTTGTAAATAAATTATCTGGTAAAATTATAAGCTTAATAATAAAAATGAAAATGGTGTTTTCTGGCGTTTCTCATGTGTGTGATTATAATCCAGGATTCGGATCTCACATACTAATATAAGAGTTTCTGCTTAGTGAAAAGCTTCTTTACATCTCACCAATAGATGTCTCTAGTGAAGTTCTAGTGATTCATGAACAAGGTTTCTAAATTGGTTCATATATATAGAACTCCCAAGAATTTGAGTAGTGTGGTTGTCAATAATGGGTAGAGTTGGTGAATGTTACACGTGTGTAAAGTGATCACTTAAACCAGCCTATGACGGTCGTCAGCCCCGTAAATGCCCAGACTTCCATATTCTTTTTCATCTTTGATGAGATATCAAAAAGTAATAAGTATTTCTCAGTAAATTCACAAAAAAAAATTTAAGTGTCTCAATCCTTGTTCATAAATCTGGATTTCCCCAATTATGATATAATTAGGAGTTTCATTAATTGAGTAGTAAGGATGTCATTCAGGGGTAGAATGGTGAATGTTACACATGTCGCTCACTCCTTTCAAGAACGTCATAAATCAAAAATCGTCAATTTTGAGTTGTGCATGTTTTCGTAATGCCCAGAAAGTGTACTATATCCCAGCAAAAGAGGCATATTTTTAACTTAATGAAGAAAATGTATTATTTAATTATTTTTTTAAAAATACTAAATATTTTTCAAATGGAGAAAAAATAGTCAGAAGCCCTGTTCATACCCAGACTACCATATGCTTTTTCATCTATGTGGAGATTAAATTTTTTTTAACTCTTAACAATTTCAATTAAATATTATAAAATTTTGAAAAAATACCACCTTTTACGGAATATATTTTGGAACGTGTTGCGATGCATTTGCTTTTATTATGTAATAAAACAAACATTGTTTGATGATTTCAAATGCGTCATAACACGTGTTACAAAACGCTTTAACTAACAGTAGTATAAACCGAGAATTTTTTTATTTTGAAATAGATACACATTACTTAGATTATCAAAGTGACTTTTGAGTCAATCAATGAAGATGTATTAATTACTTTTTGATTTACCAACACATTCTTTTTGATAAGTTCCATATGTCATTTTGTAAATTATGTACATATATCAAAACCGGATTGGCAAATTCTAGTGAATCATATAATAAAGGTTGAAATCGGGATAAGTAATGATCTTATTATTCTTAGAGCGTGATGAAGTGTATTCTGTGTATGGTTACCTTACGTGGAAAATGTTCTGATTATTTTCACCTTTGTATGGAGTAATAGATGTTTGTACTATTATTCAATATGATATAACGTTAATATAAATTTGAAAACGCACCTGAAAAAACTGAAATAGCCAATCAAATATACAAAATACTTTTTAGTGGGAATACCAGAGTTGGATTGGAGTTGTATCATTGAATGTTTACGATATTTGTTTGGGAAAATTAAGAGGTTTGATATTACGTATAACGTACTTTATTACACCTCCTGAGTGTTAATTCTTAATTAATCAAAGGTTTTCAATATGTAGAAGTTTTTTAAATCTTTTTTTAAAGACAAATACGTGAGATTTATTATAATTTTTGTTTTTTTAACCTATGGTTCTACAAGTGATTTATACTGTAGGATATTGGTATTACGAAAGATGGACGTAGACTTAATGCAGTCAAAATGCAATTTCTCAGATAAATGTGTATCAAAACGATGTATGATGGATGTTTGAATGATGATATAAGAAAATAATGCAAAGTTTTTTCGATATCATTAAGAATGGTGTGTTTATACAGTTTCGGCATGTGATTCGAATGAGTGAAGAGTTTTACAAATTTATGAGTCGAATATGGTTGATGTTAAAGGCAGAGGAAGATTGAACTTGGCATTAAAATTTACTTCATCAAATACTTGATAGTAGTAGTCACTGCTCACAATTCGTTGGCAGTTCTCGTCAGAACTTCGGGACGCGGCTCTGACTTGGAAGGATGCAAGGGAGCTGGCAGCCGACAAAAAATCCTGGAGACAGTTCGTGGACTCCATATACTCCACCTAGGGAGCAGATATGGTTTAATTAATTTGATAGTAGTCAGGTGAGGAGTTGGAATAATCGGCGGGTATGGATGAGGAAATGCATGATTTTTTAAAAAGCTAAGATCATTTGCAAAGACAGGTTAATGTGGCTTCTTTTCTCTCTGCTTATTCCTGCGGGATAGCGGTGTGATGGTTAGTTAGTTAGTTAGTTAATAAGTTAGAATATTGTTAGTAAAACTAATTTATGCTAAAATGCCATTTTTGGCCGAACGGAATGTTAGGCCTTATTCACAGTAACCTGACGAAATGTAGATGATACACGTGTTACCTGAAGATGTTTGTCATCTCCAAGTACCGCCTCCTAATTTCACGAAACACGTGATTAAGTATGGATGCTTCACTTTATAATTAAATCGGGACAGAGGAAATGGCGAAATTACGACGCAGCACCGCTTCTTAAAGCGTGTCGTAACGAGAAAATAAAATTATTCTAACCCAAACTACTTACAACATATTGAGTGTGTCAAAAAATAATCTGAACTCAAACTAAATTGAAATAACAAAAGACTTATCAATTATGGCGGTTCTCACCAAAAATTTACATTTTCAATATAATAATAATAATAAAACCCTTATCCGCACCCCAATGGTGCATAGGGCACTGCGTCATATAAACACAGTGTCATCTTGATCGTTTACACATGAAGGAAAGGTGATCAGCCCTCCGCTTTAGGTACCAGTCCAGGGTAATATTGAATAAATATGACAGTGAAAAAATCACTTATATTTATTTTACCCCCCTTGGGAATCGAACCCGGGACCTCCAGAACGGTAGCCGAGCGTGAACACTACGGAGGCGGATAAACATTTTCAATATTGTACAAAAAAATCATTTAAGTGCAAATCTGTTCTGTTTACTATATTCTATCGTAATCTTAATTAAAGTTGCAACAAGACGAGACCAATCCTGCGTTAAACCAATATGAAATAATTAAATCATGCAAAAACGTAACAATTTTACAAGCTAGAATTTTTGATTACTTTAAATCATTAATACTGTTAATGTAATGTTTTGGTGAGGACCTCTACAATATAGTGATATTTAATAGATTGCATTTTAAATTAAATTTTATCAAGTTTTAAGTAATAGAATGTCAAATTAATTAATTAAATTATAGGAATTATATGAAGTGTAGATATTTTTTAAAACAACGAATAATCCTCTGAAACTGAAAATGTAACTTGAACCCCTTTACGCATCCCTGTGTGAATCCCAGAACGTTAAGAGCAGTAAGAGCATTTACTCTGTATTTGGAAGAGAAAAACAAAAGGCTCTTTCATACATGGGGTGATATTATATTAGAGATTATATTGATGCTAACACAGGATGGCACAATAAGTATTGATTGTTTTTACAGTGTAATTATGGATATGCGTGAAAATACTGAGGTCAAAAACATTTATTTTTTAATACACATATAATGCTGTTTTAAGTTATATTTAGTAAGTACGACAAAATACGGGTGCGAAATTTATATATTATATTTATAAATTGACTGTCACTTTGTAGTAATATAAGATCTTTACTCTAATGTTTTAGTTGGAAATAAAAATTAAACTCATTAAGTGGTTTATTCAAGTGTTTATTTTTTTTACTTCTCAATCAGTCTTTTTTGCGAAATACCTCTGTTTTTATGTATCCAGCTTCTTATCAACACTATTTGATAGTGTTGCTGAATGTATCGAAATACGTGTCACAATAGGTATGAACAAATAGTGGTATTTAACAAGTGAAATATTACAATTAAAAACATTTTTTTTCGTCTTGTTTGGATAACTAGAGATGTTTAAATGTATTTACATATAAAGAAAAAATCTAGATTGAAAAATAATTATCATAAGAAAATTAATGTATAATTTTTTTGTTCTTTTTAAAGTTTAACAATCTCATACATGCTTTTTAAAGTCTCATCAAGTTCACAGGATATATTGCGAAACTTTGTTTATCATCAACATTACGTCTATACGTAGCCAAATTTTTCCAATAGCCCTGTTCCTATTAGCAAAAAGGGATAAATTCATCACAGCGAGAGCGGTAAGCTTCAAGGTACCTTTATAGCTCTTTCTACAAATTCCTTTATTTTCCTTGCATGTAAAACTTAAAGCCCTTAGGTACGCCACAGGTGCTGAGGTAATCAGGACTTGGAATTAATGCGGAATCTTCTCTTGAAGTAGAATAGCAGCTTACTGGATATTAAAATTTGGTATAAATGCGTCATTTGTATGCATAGTCTGGGGAAAACACATCGTTTTGACGGCAGTATGAATTCTGGCTCAAATTATACACACTAATTATACAAAAATTGCTTTGTGTGATGCGACTATGTACGAAGCCGCATAAAATGAAGTGGGCATATTGTAATTTCCCCTTAATTAATAACACTTACCCATATTTCTTATGAGTTAGATATTCCTACAGAATAAATATTTTCAATGAATTTTGTTAAAAATGAGATGTAAATATAATATTTCCCGCCCGGATTAAAATTGGTAGGTACCTACCTGTTTTATTTGGGAAAAATATATTCAAGCTACAATAAAAATTAAAATATCAATTTTGCAAAGTTTCTAGATGCGAATTGCCTATCGAAGCTTTAATAATAACAAATTAAATATTCTCTTTATCACGAAATTACTTTTGCTAAATCATAAGTAAGTCTAAGGGGATAAGTGTATGTTGACCAGGTTACATTTGTATCGATATAGGTACTAAGATCGAGATTTTTGAGATGGAACCGAATTTGCCAAAATTTTTATATTGTAGCTCACAAGTAATCATTCGGAGTTGACGTATTCGCTACGCAATGCACATTAAAAACAGCATTTAGCTGTTTTTAAAATCATATTTTTAAATCGTACTTTCATATGGTGTACGGAGGGCCTGGAAGATTTTCGTAAGGGAAGGGTAATTAACTATGAGTATTTAAATGTTTTGAAATTGAGTACATAAACCCTAATAATGACAAGGTTCTTGTCTCAACGAATTGGATAAAGTGTACTAAGTACTAAAAGTGGTTAAAACAAAGTTGTTTTATTTTATAAAGTTTAAAAAAATATGTCTAAATAATAAAATAAATAACATTTTGAGTGTGTCCAAATATTTATTAAGAAATCTGAATTTCTCCACAAATAATTTTATAAGCTTTTTTTTCTTTTGATCATCATTCAACATCCAATTTAACCATAGATGAAACTCACATGTACAGTGAGATGAGTTGAATGTTAAATGTGGTCGTCAATAGTGAGTTCAACCGAGAATGTTGACTAGCCTATGATAGGTTATAAACCCCAATATACCAATAACCCAGACTTCCCTATTTTTCTTCATCTTTGTTGGGATGTCAAAGAAAATCGAAAAATAAAATGTATTTTAAAGTATTTCTATGTATGTGAAATAATTCGGAAAAATAATATTATATGCATAAAGTAAAGGTATCAGCTATTTTTTATACATATTCTCAACATTATTAATATTTCAAGCATTTACTTTGTGGTTAGTCATTCTCACTTTTTTTATCTAATGCATGTTTAATCTCGGCTCGTAACGCATGTTTGTGCTGAAACATTTAGTGCATGTTGGTCTTCGGGTCAACCAAAAATCGCATGTGTTAAACATTTTGTGTATTTTTATTTGGTGCTATGGTGGTGAAGGGTGGTATTGTTTGCATGCCGTAGTGATTGTCCTGACGAAGAGACGGGTACGTCTTGAAACCGGTTGTATACTTATATTTTTAACATTTTTGTAAAAAATAAGTAAGTAATTATTTTTACATTTTATCATCTCACAACATAGATGTAGAAGATTATGGAAGTCTGTGTATTAACAGGACTAACGATCTGTCAAAGCCTGGCAAATTGATCACTTTAATCACATTAACCATTCACCATTTTACCCATGATGGACAACCACACAAATAAAAATATTAGAACTCCTACATATGTATATCATTAATCTCATGACACTGTACATGTGAGGTCACTAGAGCCATCTTTGTAATTTGACTTTGAATTAGAAAAATTGCTTGTAATTTGAAACAGGAATCAAATTATGGCAGAGAAAACCACATAACTCCAGCACGTAATATGCAATACTTACTTCAGTAACAGAATCCGTCTGCATATGGCTTATATTATTTTTCATTAAATTCTTCAAATATTTAATAAAGCTCTACCTTTTCAGGAACACCGAATGATGTGAGTAAAGTTTCAGCGGAGTACATGCTCTGCTCCATTGCGTCCCTATATTGCGGGGTAAGGCCATATTATTATAGTGAATGGACTGAGGTCACAGTTCAAGCAAACGTGAGTACTGGTTAGCCGCCTAACAAACACCAATAAACTCGCTTTGAAGAGTTCGATATTGAATTCCGCAAGGATCTATATTGAGACTATGGAACTAGTAGGTAAGTAAGTGTGTGTATACGTGTATGTGTGAGCGTTGTAGGTATGTGTTTGGGTGACCATTTGAGTAAAATCTAAAATTATAATGAGATGAAGATCCTTATTTGTTATTTAATACATATTTAAAAGCGTAAGAAATATTTAACACTTGAACTAGGATTTTCGAAACTCCAATTTTAATAATTTTAATTAAAACTGACAAGGGTTAATATTCAAGGGTCGTTTTATTTAATACAATAAAACTCATATTAAATATTACGAGTATTATTATAAATAACTTTTTGAAAGACATTTTTAAATATAAATTTATCATAATTACATAATACAATACATATAAGGAGGTCTCCATCTATCGTTTAGTATGAAATTCGATGTTTTTGATTAGTCGAAAAAAGCAATATCGGGCTGTTGTCCCGTGGGTAGTGCTGCGTACTCTTGAGTCAGAGTTTTTGGATTCGAGTCCATTCTACCACAATTTGATACCTATTTATTATAATTATTAATACCTATTTTACTCAATCAGATACGGAAGTAAAAGGAACATAGTAACTGAAATAGTGGTCTTATTTAAGTGTTTTATCTTAATATTAAAATCGTCATGTTATTGCACAGCGTTAATGACAGATCAATAAATAATCACAACTCATTTTACATAAAATTTTTCCAATTTTTAGAATAGGTAACGCATATGTTTGACGTTTTCAAGGAATAAAAAAATATATTGCCATGAAAGAGCTAAAACACAAAAAAGTGAAAAAAAATTGTTATTCTATTTTTTTATTGCGCTACGCTCAAAGATACTGGGCTTCTTTTTAAGTAATTTCAAGCACAAACTTAATGAAAACTACTTGCAAAGTTTTTTAAAACGAAAAAATGTAGATTTAGATATTATATATATATATATATATATATATATATATATATATATATATAAATATTTATATATATATATATATATATATATATATATATATATATATATATATATATATATATATATATATATATATATATATATTTATTTATATATATATAAATGTATATATTTATATATATATATATATATATATATATATATATATATATATATATATATATATATATATATATATATATATATATATATATATATATATATATATATATATATATATTTATATTTATATATATATATATATATATATATATATATATATATATATATATATATATATATATATATATATATATATTTATATTTATATATATATATATATATATATATATATATATATATATATATATATATATATATATATATATATATATATATATATATATATATATATATATATATATATATATATAAATATATATATATAAATATATATATATATATTTATATATATATATATATTTAAATATATATATATATTTATATATAAATATATATATATATATATATATATATATATATATATATATATATATATATATATATATATATATGTATATATAAATATATATATATATATATATATATATATATATATATATATATATATATATATATATATATATATATATATATATATATATATATATATATATATATATATATATATATATATATATATATATATATATATATATATATATATATATATATATATATATATATATATATATATTTATATATACATATATATATATATATATATATATATATATATATATATATATATATATATATATATGTATATACATCTCAAAGGTGGCTAAAAATCTATGTGAGAAAAGAACTTTTATGTATTTGTATTCATTGCATAGGAATACTCGAGTTTAATTTATTGATACGTTTTTAACGCACGCACGTTCCAGTCGCCATTTTATTGTCGCAGTCCATTCCGTCCCCCCGCGAGCCGGCCCTGGCGCGAGGGCAGGCGCGGAGCGGGGCCGCCGGCCGCCGGTGGCCGTCACGCGACACGGGTTTGCACTCTGCTGACATCTATGGCCGGGGGGGAGAGACTCGCCCGGCTTCCTTTTAACACTCTGCGACAGGAGACAAATTGGGCGTAATTAATTATAATAATTCTTATTTATCAATATGAACGGCGTCTTGCGGGAATGCGCAGATGATTTATAGTGCGTGCTGAGGGAAAAAAATCCCTCTCAGATGCGTCTATATGAAACCATGAAACTTTATCAAAGAAATTAATTTCGGCTTTTTAATTACGCAACGCTTTTTTTATGACATTTATTTTCATTTAAATACTTACCACCCTAATTACTTATATTTAACTAAAAGTATATTTTCATGTTAGAAATTAAGTAGCAAAAAAATAATAAAACAACTTCTTTTTTCTATATTATTAGATTAAAACCAATATTTTTAGCTTTTCCACTTTATTAATAAATTAATAAACAAGAAAAGCTAAAAATATTGGTTTTTATCCAATAATATATTAAAATGCAATTCCATCACGAAGTGTCAGTGGATAATTTAAAACTTATTTTTTCTTTTAAAAAGAATATTCAATGCCTCATATATTTCTTTTAAATTATTAATAATAATTATAATACATTGAAGCTATGTAAGATATTATCTGAATATGGAGTAAGCATTAAACTTATCCAAGGCAATGCACCCTTGTACGAGGATAGTACTGCATACAATAGGGTAAAATTCAGTTTTATCTCGGATAATCTTTTCTGAGGGTGTAAAACAGGGATGTGTTATGACATAGTGCCTCTTCAATCCATGCATGGATAATTGCAAGCAAGAACTGAAAGGTTTAAATAAATATTGGAATTAAAATGATCAGTTCGACTTTCAGTTGCTTTTTGTATGCTGACGATGTTGTGCTTCTTGACGATAGTAAAGAAGACTTGCAAGCGCTGGTGACAAAGGTATAATGTGTGCAAAAAAAGCAATTTGCTGATGAATGATATAAATTATGGTATGAATTGATAAAACAAAAGAGTAAATAATATATCAAATCTCTTTGGTATCAAGACTCCCATGCTGTCGTTTAGATTTCAATATCTTTTTAAAATTCGTCGAGATTTCAATATCTTTTTGAAATTTCATTTGTGAATTCATAGAAATATCTATCCATTTTTAACTCAATTTTTACTTGCTATAAACCATTATTTCTTAAAACCTATTGTTACCTGTGTTAACATGTATGCCGCATTTTCTCATCATGCGGAATCCATCAAAACACTTGTCACAATAGCTAAAATTCACAGAGCATTATCATTTTTAAATCTGATCATTAAAATTACCTTATAAATTAATTAACTGATATCATCGCACTGCGTTATAAGGTACTTATATTATTTTTAATTCTTAATTTTTATTTTTAAGTTTTACTTCGTTAATACCACTTTTTCTTAAAATCTTTTGTAAAGTGTTTTTCCACGTTAACAAGTATTCGCATCATTTTCAAAAATTGTAAAGAATGATGCGAAATGCATCGAGACACATGTCACAATATATTTAAGGAAAAAGTGGTATTTACCAAGTAAAAAATAAAATTAAAAACTGATACTAAAAAAATCCTTCAGTTTTCATTACTTTTGTGATATTATTTTTCTTAATTGAAAGTGTTAAACGCTCGTCGCTCCTGCGTCTAGCGTCCTCTGAGATGCCGTTATTAACAAAATGGATGCATTAATGGAATTAAAAAAGTAGTATCACTTAACTATAAGTTTGTATACAGGAAAGAAACAAAAAGATATACGATAACTACGAGCCAGCACAACAGGGTGGATTGCACAAACGCCTCGTTACTACGAACCACCTACTCACCCAAAGCCACATCGGAGATGAAAATATTATTTATTTAAAAAAAAATTAAAAATACATAAAATTACTGATTGAGTTTTATTTTATTACATAAAGGTACACACGACAAGTGTCGAAAACTACATACAGTTGTTTTCATCGACAGGTGAGTACACACATGGTGGCTTGGTGGGTCTCTGCACAAAAAATCTTTAAATACGTTTACAATTTTTTTAGATAATAATAATGTTTAACAGTTTATGTAAAAAAAACAAACAAAAAAGCAACAACTAACGACAAATAAAATAATATTCAGGTATATATTGAGATGGGTGGGGTAATAAATAGATGAGGTGGGTTTAATGAGTGGGACTTTTTTATGTTATGGGAACATAGATTATAATGGTGACGTATTTTGGAAAAAGGTATTATAAACTAATGTTTTGTCAGAATTTAAAATACTATGTATTAATTAAGAAAAATTCTAAAGTGTTCATGACTTGACAATTGTTTGTTGTTTTATTATTTTTAAAAAAAATCTTAAATAATTTTTTTGGCTTTAATTTGTTAATCATTGCCTAAACATGTAGAGAACGTGCTTTTAGACAGTTGTTTTTCAGATTTTTTTCATTGTTATTTCAAAGATTTTATATATTTTTCTTGCTTCCTTAGCATTTTGAAATTCAACGAATAGTATATGTGCTTTCTATATTTTTCTCATTTTCGGTTTAAACCAGACTAAGCTACACCAATGCACGGCCAGAAACAGTTAATTATTGATACAAATTCGAACCGAAAGGTTTTTTTGTGTATTTGTGTTTCTGTATTTTGGAACTAGTGGTTTTTGGTGATATGTGTGTTAATGATTTTTAATTGATTATGAATGCTTAGTAAAATATATAAAATAAAAAAGGGAAAGAAATCTACAAAATTGTTTTTTTTTTACTATTTGCCGTTTTGAGTTAATATTTGTAATTTTTTATAATTTCAACACGTCAGTCTGGTGCAGGAAGTAACCATGAAGTTCGCAACTTATTTTTATTCCAGAGTTATCTAGCCGCGCTGGGAAGAAAGCAATAATAAAAGTTTGGCCAACAAGACGCGTTGTTCTGAATGTTCCAAGTGTTGTTTAAAGAATTCTCCTGCATGTAACGATGTTCGCCGCCTATTCAAAAATGGAAAAACTTTTAGAGTCTGCCTCGTTACCTTGCATTTAATGGTGTATTCTAAAATTTAATATGAAGTTATAAAAATGTTCCCAGAGTAATAATAATATCGGTTTTGGTATAATATAATATGATAATTCCTCTCATATTTCATTTTTCATAAAACGCATTTTTTCACAATACTTTGAGTTTGCCCAAACCTTTGTTCTCAAATTCTGCATTTAGTTTCATTTAAAAATTGTTTATATGGATATGTTAACAAAGATGAAGAATATTGTGGAACTCAATTTTAACTTATTTTTTTATCCCTAAAAATCTAATGTACATTATTAACAGGATAGTAAAATCCTTTTTAAATTTTACAAATTAAAAAACATTGTTTTTAAACACCTTTTCATTGGTACATTTTTTTCCAACCGGTTTCGACAAGAACTTTGTTAACATCAAGATTAAACATGACGTCGAAACCGGTTGGAGAACAAAATGAACCAACGAAAATGTTCCAATGAAAGTGGTTAAAAACAAAGTTGTTTTATTATATAAAGTTTATGAAATGTGCCACAAAGTATCCGCGAAAAACATTCATGAAATCCTTTTATATTTAAATTTCACTTGGTCCTTACCACAATTTAGAAATACCATAAAGAGTGGTATTCATCAAGTAAAATTACAAATCAAAGGGGTAAATATTCTTATAAAGTGACTGCTAAATCAATAAGTGATTTTAATTAAATCCTATTAGATTTTCTCTTTTGATGTCTCGTTTAATACTTAACATATTCGAAATAAAGTAATGTGAAAAATGATTTTTGTATTTCTACATTAAAAAACCATTTTGATAGGAAAATCAACATTTTACAGAGTTGAATGTTACCATTATTCGAATTCAAGTTATAATTTTATTTGAAATATCCAAGTAATTCCTTTTTGAGTAATGTTATACAATAAAATATTCTACGGAAACCGTTATTACAAATCCATTTGTGAAAGGTCACGCATTTGTTTTATATTTTACAAAAGGAGATAGTGTTTTTTAGAATTTTTCGCCTAAATTAACGCATTTCCCTGTTCTTTAGTAATCCAAGTATAATTATCTCTCCGACAGCGTTGAATTTCCAATTTTAAATCCAGCACTATTTTTACGAGGGTGTATAATTTAAGGGTATTCGCGCACATCAAAGAAGAAACAAGAACGTTAAGTACTCATAGGTAACTGGCTAATTAGTGAGTCGTTCCTACTCTGTCATTAGTCCCTATGATCCTCACCATTCCAAATTATATTAAAATCCTAACCCACGCCCAGAAAAGTCCAACTGAAAGAATGTACTATAATTTTCATTGGCACTGAAAACATTCCCCTTTTCAGGAAAGCCTCGGAATTTATTCAGCTAATTGATATTTCCGGATCGTGATTTGCCGGCGTGTCTCCCGTCTCACTCTGGCTACAGTGTTGCCCATCATGGCGGTAGTCACCTTCTTTACAATTCTAATTCTGAAATTATATCATGCGATGCGAGAATTGTGCCGCAACAGGCGTTTAATAAGACTTTTTTTGCATTAATTTCTCGTTTGTCATTTTCGATCAATTGACTTATTTAAAATTTATTAAATGAACTTTAAAATATATTAAATATATTTTTTTGAATAAATCAAAACATAACTTATTAATTTATGTTTTGTCAGGTTTAAATTTTTTTACCAGCATAAATACGTATTTTTTTTGTTTGTTTTGAATATTGAAAGCATTAACTTTGTGGATCACATAGATTTATAACTAACTAACTAACTAACCATCACGCCGCTTCCCCGCAGGGGTAGGCAGAGAGAATCGAACGCCACACCACTCTGTCTTTGCAAACATTCTTTGCCTCTTCTACATTCATGCATCTCCTCATACATACCCGACGATTATTACGACTCCTGACCCGGCCGCTTTCAAGTATTTGACATACCTGATTGTGCCAAGTTTTCCTCGGTCGTCCTCTGCTTCTTTTTCCAACTACATTCGCTCCATAAATTTGTTTAACCGTTCTTTCTTCGCTCATACGCTCCACATGTCCAAACCATCTCAACACACTTTTCTTAATTTTATCGATAATGCTTATCTCAGCCTTACATTCTTTCCTTATTTCATCATTCGAACATCTATCAAACATCGTTTTGCCACACATTCGTCTGAGGGATCGCATTTCGACTGCATTCAGTCTGCTTTCATCCTTCTTTTGCCAACTCCATGCTTCGCTTCCATACATAAGGGTTGGAACCAGAACTCCATTGTGTACTGCCAGTTTAGCTTCCGCTGATAGATTTTTATTTGCTAAAACTGATTTTAGTGCACCATTCACTCTGTTCCCAGCATTCACTCTCCTTTCTATGTCTTTATCAATCTTTCCAATCTTTCCAATCTTTCTAGATTTATTATTTTGAGAAATAAAAAGACTTTGTTTTTTGATCCACTCACATTTTTACTAACAACCAACTAGTTTTGGCAACAACAGAGGGCAACAGATTGTTGCCGAAACTAGTTGGTAATAAAAATGTGAGTGGATCAAAAAACAAATTCTTTTTATTTCTCAAAATAATATGTACATTTTTTTCATAAGGATTTTGTTGATACAGTTTGATTACAGAAAAAATAGTCAAAAGGCGTTAAAACTTACAATAAATCAGTTTGATCATGAGCCGTGTCCTTAATTTTTTTTAATAAATAAATAAAGTTTTCTATAAATCATAAAAAATATATACTTATATATTTTTTTTAAACATTTCGATTAATATGAAGTCG
>NW_028282739.1:0-10961 GCF_059751285.1 Brachycentrus maculatus
TCCCAATCCCAACCCCAATCCCAACCCCAACCCCAACCCCAACCCCAACCCCAACCCCAACCCCAACCCCAACCCCAACCCCAGGAGTTTCTTTCTAAGCATTAACTAAAAATATTATTGCCAAATTATTAATACCCTTATGCATATTCCATACTATTCATCATTTCATCAGTACATTAATTCAATTAATGAATTATTCGGGATTAATCATCATTTTCATATAACATCTATTTAGCCATCAAATCAAGTTCATGAATATTCTTAAGTCTTTCTCAAAGTGGAGAAAGATAATCAACATGCAATGTATGATAATCATGAAACATTTAATTAATTTAAAGTAAGTATTCACATTAATTTTGGTCCAATCCATAAATTCAGTGCAGATTTGCTTTTTAGAGAAAGATTGTTTGAAGATGAGAGTCGCTTGGAAGTCTATTCATAGATTAGCATGCAATGCTTGTCAATCAGGGCAATTAATTGTATATGATCAAAATAGTAAGCTATTTATCGGACTAGATTTAAGCAGGGCTGTCTCGAACTAATGATCACACTAGTGCTTAGAATTACAAGTGAGAGGTGTTCGAGTGGAGTATCCGAGTGATTGGATTAAATAAGCATATAAATTGAATCAATGTGAGAAATAGAACAAATCGTTTTCGTGATCTATTTCGTTATTGGAGACGATATCCCTGATACTCCTATACTTGCACTAGCTTTGGCCGAGTTCTTCATCGACTCTTATCAAAGACTTCAAGTAAAACTTATTTCCGAGATGAATGTTCGAATCGAATATCTAATCCTTTTCTGGCCCGTTCTCTTGGACTTTGAAGTCGTCCTCGAACTATTTAATGGATGGGATTTCTCTGCGGCTGTCGATGTTCTATTTGCCTTCGGAGGATATTCGTTTCTGGGAACCCATCTCGTAGCGCTCGTGTAGGGGGATGTCTGGTGTTTTTTTCTTATTGGACTTTTGCTATTTGATGGCCATGTTTTGTTCCTCAGGGTCGATGAGGGTGTACTTGATATCGTAGTTCTTCTGAATGTAGGAGTAGAATCGGTTCTTTATCTTGTTCTAGGGCCTCCCCGACAGCCTCTTGCTTATTTCCGACCATCTGCTCCCGACCTACGAGTAATACTTCAGGATCAGCTTGTCCTCCTCGTCCGTCCACTCCTAGGTTTTGATCTTGGGATCCAGCTTGTTGATGAACCTTTCCCGTATTTGCTTCCCTGTCTTGCTTCCAATCATTTCCGATAAGACCTTCCAGTTTTTGCCGACCTTCTTTATTAAATTGAGAATAGCCTGATCCTCGTCGGCTGACCAAATCTTCTTGTGGGCTCCGAGTTGGGAGAGCCTCCTGTAGCGATGCAGGCATTGATTTTCGTTTCGGTCGTTCATGAGGCTGGCGATGGTGCCCCACTTTTTGGGGTACTCATCGTATAACTTAATGAGGCGATCATCTTCTTCCGGAGTCCAAGTCTTGACTTTTCTCTTGCGGATGAATGCGTTTTTTTGTTTGATCTCGAGTTTCATAATACGGCCGTCGTTATTTGGTGAGCCCAAAATTGTTTCTTCCATTATAAATAGATATAGAAGGTATTTAATTATATAATTGTCTATTCGCATTAGTTAAAATACTATCATCGCACATATATAAGTTTTCTTCCTTTAGCTTCTTCGCCTCGTTTGTCCTTTTTACTTCGTGTTTATACAGAGCTCACTGTGGGCTGTTGATTTCTGCGATTGTTTATTCATCCATGAATTCGCTGTTGTTATGTGCGGGTGAAGGCACGCGAGTCATAGAGATGATATTATTTAATCATTAGAATTTATATGTAGCTGTTAGGAGTTGATAAATTTTTAGCTGAACTCATCATTAGGCCTCCTCGATCCACTTACAGTCAGGAGGAATTAGGTATGGATTTGTGATATCTACAGGAAATCCTACCTTCTCTTACCAACACAAAATCTATGAAAGAATCGATATGAAGATCCCCATCGCAAAAGCCATCAGAACTCCGGCCGAACAATCTGGCAATTCAAGCCAAGCCTCAAGAACCAACTTATTCCAGGCAAAAGTTCAAAACGAGAAAACACAAAAGTCCAAAACCATCCAAAAGCACGAAACAAATGCCCCAAACTTTCAGTCCTTATTATAAGAAACAAACATTGAAATTTAGGCATCTCTTTATCGTGATAAATACTCAGTTGAGAACAGAGATACAATCATCTATTTGCATCCAAGCAGTGCTTCGAGGGTCTCAGTGTAAGAATATATAATAAGTGCAGAAGAAATTATCTAGGTGATCTGATAAATCAGTTTGATATTGTTTCGTTTGATTTTCGGGGCTGTGGCAATACTTCGAATTCGAAATATGTGACCCTGGGGTATCTCGAAAAGTATGATATTGAGCGAGTTATTCAGCACATCGATGCAAATTTCGGGCAGAGGAGATACATTCTCTGGGGTAGGTCGATGGGGGCTGTTGCTGCTATCATGCATGCCTATAAATTTAAAACCCCGAGGGCTTTGGTATTGGATAGCCCATTTTCAAATCTCAAGGAAGTCATAAAGTCACTAACTGAGAAATATCTGCCAATCGCTCCATCGTTCATTGTAAAAAAGATGGTGTCCAGAGTCTAAGACTACATTGAGAAATAAATATTTTCAGAGTATGGTAAGAAGTTTCGAATAACTTCTTTCGTTCCTCTTGAAGCAGTCAAATCTCTCTGCGTCTCAACATTCTTCATCGGCAGCGAAGATGATAAACTTGTCGGCATCGAACACGTCAGAGCTCTTTATGGATCAGCCAAGGGGTTTAAAAGCCTAGCCATTGTCCCAGGGTACAATTTGTTGATAGCATAGAGGGCATAATGAACAAAGATCAAGTATGCTCAAAAAGTAGGTTTCACTCTTCTTGAGAGATGCGCTTCAATTTGATCACGACCCTTTTTATAAAAGGAAGAAAATATTCTCGTATCTCCCAAAACCAGCACAAAATTATTGCTCAGCCTAAACACAAAATTAATGGACTTTAGAACAAATCAAGGAGCTCGATGTCTCCATTTATGAATCTGCAGAAGAAGGAAAAATTAAAAATTAAAGGAAAGATTCATAATAAAAGCTCTTTCTGCAGAAAAAAATATTTCGCAAGCGTGGAATTCACTGATATTTTAGATTATAATTATTTGAGATCAAAACTGTCAGGGCGAAAAGCTATTGCTGAATTAAAATTACCGATAATAGAATGAATAGTAAGATTTATAATAATTAAAAATGTTAGGCTAATAAATCACGCAAAAGCTCCTCTATATTTAAAACTCTTAGACTCGACAAAGCCATCTAATAAATTTTTTTGTGCTATCGAAAGAAACAGTGATTAGTTTGTAATATGTTCTCGGAGGGTTGCTTTCAAATCTTGAAAAATATGAGTTTTTTTTGTATTCTCCGATCTTGCAATGCTACCAACCTTTCTCTTAAATTCAAATCTCATCCTACCAACTTCCCGCTGCTTGCTTCGAACTGTTTGCGATTATGATTCAATATAATGAACAAAAAAGGCCCACACCTTAAGAATACTCAAGCTTATCTTTGTAAAACAAAAGTAGTGAGTAGAAATCAGAGTAAAAGAGGGTTAATTCTAAAAAGTAAAGAAGCAAATAAAGGTCTATTCGGCAAGTTATCGAGATGGTCGCGAAATGGAGATTATTTCAAACTCAGCTTTCAGAGGGAAAAAGAATGAATCTAAAAGAAATCGCTTAAAAGGTAGGCGTTCCGAAGAAAAGCTTAGATGATTATTTTTACCAACTCAAAGTCGGAGAATATTTCTCATTTGATTTCAAAAAACATGAAAATTAAAAAATAGGAGTTCTGAGAATCTTTGTAAAAAAGTTCGCGAGAAAAAATAAGCCAAGACAAATGAAGCTTAATAAAAGGCTGAGAGTAATTGATTAATTTTTCGCAGAATCCGATCTGAATCTTCGATCTCCATCTCGAAAGGTGGAAAAAGTTGCAATTGAATAAGGCAACGATCAGTTTTTTCTCGCTTCCAAATAAAGATTCTAAATGTCCGATAAGTAAAGTGAACTCAAGGTTTTTTGGGGGGGCTTGTTTGAAGAAGTCAATCAATAGTCTTTGGGGCTTTATGAAGATAATTTTTTCGATGAATTCAAACTCTAAAACACAGACGACAAAGATCTTTTTGCAGGATTTAAGGACTTAATAAGTCGAAATTAAAGTGGACAATCTTAAAATTTTGATTTATTCTCCTGAATTAGAATTCTATCTATACTCAGATCATTTCGAAATATTATTGATAAACATAAATAATTCCAAAAAGTGCTCCTATATTTAACAATTTTAATGCTGAATTCTGATTAATATCTGATTTATTGGAAAATGTTAAACTAATTTATTACAGTGGTTAGAGTGGGAAAAGCAACTGTAGATACTAAATAGTTTTATCATTCATAAGTTATTTAATTAAATTCTGTGTTTATTTTTGTGAATCATTCAACGGAGACCCAAGCTTTTTCAGAAATACTGAACTTATCATTCACTTCATTGATTTTTCTTTTTGCCTCGTCAACTTTAGCTCTTTGGATTTAAATGTGTTCCTTCACCACCTTAGCCTCTGCACTAAAGATAGCTATTGTTTTTCCGACCACTAGGTGCTCGCTTTCTCTTAAGAACGCATTAACAGTGGCAGATTAGTCACCAAGAACACATCGCATATTATTGCCATTTCGTCCAGGCACAAGAGTAACTTAAAGAACCTAAATATGATATAATTTTACTTTGGCGATGAATCTCAGATTTTCCTGTCCTGGATCAATTTCGTTGATTTTAATCATTGGATTTCGGTCTCCTCTTCTTTCTTCGAATTTTTGTCCTCCTTCCCTGAAATTATCCTTGTTTTATCTGTATTGTCTTGGTTGCCTTTCTCTATCTTGCTCAAATGTTTGATTTCTTCTTGTATCACCTTGATTGCCTCGGTTCTCTCTGTTGTCTCGATTGTTTCTGTTGTCTCTGTTGTCTCGGTTGTCTCTGTTGTCTCTGTTGTCTCGGTCGTCCCTTGTGTTAGTTCTTTTGTAGTCATTGTCATTTCTGTTTGGCCTTCGTTCTTGATTACTATTACTGTTGTTATTGTATCCTCCTCTGTTTTCGCGATTGTATCCTCCCCTACTTTAGTTGTTGTATCCTCCTTTGTCGTTGTTTCTCTGGAAATCTCTCCTTCCTCCATTGCCATTACCATTCCCATTCCTGAAATTATTTGGCCTTCGGTCATTCTTGTTGAAATCTCTCTCGAACTTGATCTCTTCATCCGAAATGTTAAGAGTCGAGTTGGCATTGATTGGCTTGTTCTCAAGTGTAACTCTCCCGAAAATATCCAATTCCAATGAAATGTGGCCTTGGATAATTTTTTTGACTCCATTTCTGATGGCAACCACTGCTCCTACTTTGACATCTTTGGCATTGTCACCCTTGAAGAATGCCTTTGCTGAAGCTGTTTCGTCCGAAACCACAGCATCAATCATGACAATTTTTTGTCCATCCTTTGTGTCGATGGTTCGGCTGACTGCCTCAACAATCTTCACATAGACATTATAGCCGCTTCTACCCTTTGGAGGTCTTTGAGTTGAATAAACTCAGGCTTTTTCAATTAGATCTCTGTCATACTCGATAGATACACTGTTGTAAATTAATGCAATTTGATATAAGTCAAGCTATATTTCAAATGGCCATGAATAATCTGAATTAACCCATTATATTAATATTATATTATCATCCTGGCTCCAAATAGGGATAATTTCATTATATCTCTAATTAAGTCTCTTGGAATAAAATAATAAATAACAGCTGCACCTTCACAGCTTTGAACTTTAGAGCGAAGATCCACTCTGAAACAATAATAGATGGAGTCCACTCAAAGATTAAATGAATGCAAACTCATTATATGATTTAGAACTTCTATATTACTCTCAAGAGCGACACGTTCCAATTCGAAAGAAGTTTTAAGGATGAAAGGCTACCATTGAAGCGTTAAGTATTATAATGTTCAGCAATGAAATAAATATCTCATGGTTCCTCTTCGTTTTTAATTTTGAAGTTGGAATTTTCTTACTGGTTTTTGAGTTTCTTAATCTTCTTGCCAACACTGTGACGCCCAACATATTCCTCTTCTGAGTCTTCTTAGAGAAAGGCCTTGGACTCGCCTTTAGGTTTTAGAACATACATAGACGTTGTATGAAAGCTCTTGTTTTTCCCTCCGAAAAGCACAATGTACTCATTGTTCACAGTCGCAGCTGCGTGGAAAGCTCGAGGGGCAGGCGAGTTTTGCGAGTTCTTGATGATTGGATAGATCCTAAATAAGTATAGCTGTACCACTCGTTGATTTCTGTGTTATACACAATAATGTCGCCCAGAAGCTAATTTGTATCATTCAAGCCTCCGAAGATCACCAGAAAATGCTGGATGGCATTGCAGCTGTGGCCATGCCTTGCAATTGGGGGCTTCCCTTTCGGCTTGATCTCTTTCCATTACAAGTTTTAGACTGACTCCAAGTTGAGCAGCCATATGTCATTATAGTTGTATCTTTGAATCAAATCTTTATCAATTTCTTTCCCCCCAAAGATGTACATATTAGAGTGAATCAATTCCGCCGAGTGCGAGTATCTTTTCCCAGGCTTTGTTCCCTGAATTTTGATCGACTCTTCCTAAATCCACTTCATCTGTTTGATGTCAAGCACTTGAAGGTCATTGAAGGTCTACTAATATTATAAATCAGGGGGACAGTAGTATCCCCCGAAGAGCACGAGAAAAGTAGTGTATAAGACACTGCTATGCTTCTATCTTTTTTGAGGGAAGTTGCCTGTGATTTTCGGGGATGTCTGCCATTATTGATCAATTGTGTTGTACACGGTATAATCATCCAAAATTTAAGTGTTGTGCCCCCCAAAGACTATCATTTTGTTGCCGTAGACTGCCACACTGTGATACGCCCTCTCAGTTGGCTTCATTTACTCTGGAATGAGGGCGTTGAGTCGATGGATGTTAATCTTGGATAGCCTGTTTGTAAAATCATCCTTGAGCCGACCTGCGTTAATATAATTTTACCTCCAAAGGTATATAAATACTCGCCAATTTGACACATAGAGTGGCCTTATAGCAGCTGCTTGTGGAAGGAGACATCGGAATCGACGACAACCTTTTCCCATTCGAATGTCCGGCAAGTGCAGTTTGATGTGGCTGATGTGCTTTTGTTGGTCCTCCATCCCCCCGGAGTGCTCATGGCATTTTTGATAAAGATCCTGTTGTTGAACCCCCCTAATTAGTTGTTGACAGTTGGGTACTGTTCGTCGATTAAGTACTGGCCTTTGAACATGAGTTTAAATTCGTAGAACCTGCCAGGAATGAGATGCAAATAGACAATGCTATAGACATATGATGAAGTAAGTACTTTTATTCACATCCTTTCAAAGTGTTATAAATTTTATTCATGGGGATCAAGGACTTCCAATCGTCCCATGATCCAACAATCTTAAGGTTTTAGTAGATTATACTTGAAGAAATCCTGACATCTTCTCGGAGGTTCACTTCGACGATCGCAGTTTTCGGCACAACTTCCAGAGTGTTGTTAAATCCGCCGAATGCGTCAGCTACTTTTGGAGCACTACTATCATGCTTCCATTCACCATCAACAACATATTTGTATTCGAAGTTGCCAACTGGGATGCTGAGGCCTATTTAAAAGTAGACCTATCCTTTTTCACTCACTTCTTTTTGCATTTTGTCGTAGTACTGCCACTGGCTCCACGAACCAACTACGAACACTTGAGAAATCTTCAGCTCCGAGCTCTTTGGCCGCCAGAGCAAATATGTGATTTCAGAGGAGCAAGAGCCATTGTGGTTATTTCTACAGATAGGGCAGACTTCTTTCTCTGAGTCCTTTGGGCTGGCCTGCATTGATTGTTCGAATCAATTATAAAGGTGCGATTTTATTTTATTGTTGGCATGAGCTACTTTCCATTTTCTAATCAGCCACTCAAACTTAATAGTGTCTGAGTAGTTCGGGAGTGCATAGTTGTCTTCATCGGATGATCTCAGAGTATCTTCATTCAAGTATCTCAAAGGGCGTAAATGCTGAGTCATTATAGCCCATTGAGTAACCTCGACAAATTGATATTAGGCGTTCTTTGAGTAGATGAGAAGTGATATATGCAATAAAATGGAGGTGAAATTTGAAAGTGCAGTGATTGCATTTCAGTCCCGAAAATAAGTATTTATTGAAGAATCATCTGGATTGGATTGGATTGGATTGGATTGGATTGGATTGGATTGGATTGGATTGGATTGGATTGGATTGGATTGGATTGGATTGGATTGGATTGGATTGGATTGGATTGGATTGGATTGGATTGGATTGGATTGGATTGGATTGATTGGATTGGATTGGATTGGATTGGATTGGATTGGATTGGATTGATTGGATTGGATTGGATTGGATTGGATTGGATTGGATTGGATTGGATTGGATTGGATTGGATTGGATTGGATTGGATTGGATTGGATTGGATTGGATTGGATTGGATTGGATTGGATTGGATTGGATTGGATTGGATTGGATTGGATTGGATTGGATTGGATTGTATTGAATGAGCAGCATAATCACAATCAACTTCGAGTCGAATCACGCAGATCACCAATCAGCAACCAATGAGAATTCCCGTAATAAATTAACAATCAATCAATAAGATGACAATGCGAGACAATAAATAATAATTATGATCAAGCGGTTGCTTGCTGCTTCAAAAAGATTATCGTATTACGAAAGGATCGTAGTTCTCTGCGAATCATAGGGAAGACTACTGTTATTAGTAACCCGAATCCTCCTGCGAAACCTCCGAAGACTATGAGCAGTGGCAGAATAATAATCCAGCAAATAAAGCATACCACTCCCATTTAGCTTAATGCCATAAACGGAACAGCAAGCATACCTCCGATGAACCCTAATGCGAATGAAGCAATAGGCGTGATTAACACAGCTAACAGCAAGAGCGGCAATAAAAGAATGCAGCCGATGAGCAATAAGACTGCAGCAGGTCTCGATATTCTCTACATGCTTTCGCAGCACACCCATTTGCCAATTGCATATATGCACTAGTAGTGGGAGGAATCCCAATCGTGTAAGCATACGAAACAAAACTCATGGGCACAGAGGCATGTCATATGGTTGCAGCCCTAATTCTTTTAGATGAATATATTGCACTTGGGGCATCGCTTCCACTCTTTGAAGGCCTGCTCGAAGTTAGAATCGCATGGACCCTCATGCATTTCCATCATGCACTCCTTGCAGAATTATCTGTGGCATTTTCGGCATTTTGGGGGTTCTGCTATCATATCCACGATACCATCTTCGCAGTCTTCAACGGGACATATTTTTATGTTGGGATTGTCCACAGTCTGTCTCCAGATGACTTGATGCTTGAATCGTTTCTGAATGGGCTACGGCAGCTTATCGAGCATTGAGGAAGTGACCATAAGTTTTTGATCACATGCTTCAGCTGGACACGTGACTTCCTCGTTCACACTGATTTTATAAATGCAGTATTGCGTCATGCAATCTTAACAGAAAGAGTGTGAGCACTCATCGTTATTAATCCTGCAGATATTGCCTGCCTGAATAAGATTCTCGCAGATCTAGCATCGTTTCATCTGAATAGCAGATTTAAATATCGAGGACATATAGCCTGCACTCGGAAGATACATCTTTTGTTATTATGTGTTCTATCTTATTCTATCCTTCAGAAGCTTCAACCTTGCTTGACTCTGATAATTGTCAGATCTTTGCTTCGAGGAAGAGCTCTTCGACGCATTAGAGCTGCGAACGCTGTTTTATTACATAATGCCGGCAATTTGTTTTTTCTTCCTTTGGGCTACAGGAGCTGTCTGACTCATCATGTGGGAACTATCTGTTATAATAAATATTACTCTTATTATCAGATTGCTATTGAATTACTTAATATGGTATTGAAAGGAATAGAACATACTATTGATTGTTACATAGATAAATATTGGAAATTAGAGCAATGACTCTGAATCATTAGAGTTTGAAATGGTCGCAGCCTTTGAAGGCAATGAGTTTTTTCGAGAGAATCGGCTTTTGTGACAGTTTCAGCAAAGGGGAGCCATTCGACTATTTACGACTAAGTTATTGTTTTCTGAAGGGAACCAGCCTTTTTTATGAATGAGAGCTTACAATCCGCTCATTCAAGAAAAGAGTGCGAGATGAAAGATTTTTCAAGTTCTATTTTTTACCGCCTCGCTTTTTTTCCTTTTTTCCCTCGAGGAGTACTTTTTTATGTAACTTTTCAGAGTGTCTTTATTTCTTTACAATGCAGCCCGGCCTCTTCCCATTATCGGCTTACGCGGAGACACGCTCAGAATGCATACAGGAAATAAAATGTTTGCCACCTTGCATTTGTAGGGAGGCCAAGGCTTTGGAGTTTTTGGAGTGTTCAGAGAACTCTGCTGCTGTTTCGAGTAGCTTAAGAATTCTTTTATTGTCTTGCTCATACACCTGGCACAGCTATGCTATCGAAGTAGTAAGTTCGAGCATATAAAACTGTGAATGATTTCTAAATGATTGGATATCCAGAATATGTGAAATAGAATATCGTAGGCAGTTATACTTTAAATTGATAGGAGTATGCATATTTATGAATTATCAAGAACACATCTATGTAAAAATAGATGAACATATTAAAATTGAGTGTGAGTCATCTCCTCTTGGGCTGATCAGCCTCACAGATATTTATTCTAGCCTATATCTTAATTTCAACTTAATCTGCATGATGGAGCCATAGACAAACAGGTCTAATAACATCCCGAGCGATGAAGATATTCAAGCGTTCATCATTGCGATTCGAACCGGGTAGAATCAATCATGACTCAGATCCATCA
>NW_028282740.1:0-2500 GCF_059751285.1 Brachycentrus maculatus
ATAAACAAAACATAGAAGTATCTGTAGCTTCCAAAATTAGTCGTTAAAATGAATACAACTCAAGCGGTAAAAAACAAGTATTTTCATTTACAATTTCATCGTGTCTTACCACGAAAAGAAATGGCGAAAGAATAAATATAATATATTTATTTATTTATTTTTATGGAATGAAGTTACAAAAAATATGATAATTTAATTCACTTGCTATACATATCTACTTTTAACATATTTTAATACTAGTGACGCTGTTCCTCTCCAATAAAGAGACTAGCTCTTGTGCTTGGAGAGGGACTTACCCTCATTGTTTATTCCGAAATACACACATGTTAATATTAATATTTTAAAAACAATTATATTAATAATTACACTACCTAAAATTGATCGAGATACTTACGGTCACAACCATAAAACGGAGATTGAGACGGAGTAATTTAGGAAAAAGAAGATACTAATACGAACGTAGCTAATGCAAGTAGTTAGAATTAAAAATATGTTTTCCGATTTAACAAGTGATGTCCTGCAATAAACAAAACAAAACTAGGATAAAAAATAATAAAGCGGTAACTTTTATTTTGCCGAAATGGGGTTTTTGTAATTCAACTTGATAGTTAAGTTTTCGCTGGAGTAATTAAAACCGTACTTAACTTTGATAACATTTGCACGTTCCTCCGTGAAAAGGGTGACGACATTGTGTTCCGGAATCTACTGCTACAATGTGGTCTCAGCCATTCTTCAACCTTTCTGTTATACTACAGGTAGTCCCAAAATAATGTGCCCAACGTTTTAAGGGTAACTTTAAGTAAACATTTCCGCTTTTATGATGATTTAGGAGGGGAAGAAATTAGGTAAAAGCCACGAGGATCGTGAAAATTACGATTAAATTCATCAACCCTGCGTATCTCATCACCTCTTTAATAATGGTAATATTAATTTTCATAAGATTTTCCATTTATAATTAACGCAAAGTTACATCATTTCGAATAATACATTATTTTTATCACGCCACAGAAGAAAATCAATCAATATATGTAAATATTTATAGTAAATAGTATACACATGTAATATTGAAGATACGTATTATAATAAAATGACAGGATAATAAACATGTTTTAAATAAATACATTACAGTCAAATAGAAAAATTACGATTCCAATAGTATAAATGTTTATATAATTAGATTTTTTAACAAAATATATTGTATAAAAACAGATTGTCAGTGTTAAAATATACGTAAATTAAGTAGTTATGTTAAAAAAGCATGATGTATCAACATTTCGAAAAAAAAAATTATGACGATGCGTAAAGAAAGGTGGTTTTATTATTTATTCATAGTGACATTTTTATACAAGTAAATATAATTTAAATTTATTGATTTCAAGGTATAAACCTAATATTGTATTTAAAGTTTGTACCTGTTTGTCCGCCTCCGTAGTGTAATGGTCAGCATGCTCGCCCACCGTTCTAGAGGTCCCGGGTTCGATTCCCAGGGGGATTTAATAAATATAAGTGATTTTTTCACTCTAATATTTATTCATTATTACACCGGACTGGTAGCTGAAGTGGAGGGCTGATCACCTTTCCTTCGTGTGTAATCGATCGAGATAACACTGCGTTTATATGAAGCAGTGCCCTATGCACCATTGGGGTGCGGTAAGGGATTTATTATTATTATATTGTATATGTTGACATCGATTTTCAGTTCATGTTCAGAAATGTTTTTTTGTTAATGCTGTCAGAAATCGTGACACGTTAGAATTTCGTTCCACGGGAAAAATAAGGATCAACATCAAATCGGCACAAAACACATACGTTATAGAGCATTACTCTCAACAACATTATATTATTTATGTAGTTATTGCGTTCTTCGTGTAAATTCTCTTTGAACGTGATATAGTGGTTAACAACATAAGCTAACAAATATAACATCTAAAATTTTCCGCTTCCTTCGCACTTTGTTCTGGTTAAAAGGGCTGTAAATAGATCTCAAGCTATGAAAAATGTAACTGTAGTTTCTGATACTGTACATATATTTGAAAAATTATCTTTTGCAATTGACTCTGGGTGAGAATTTTAATTTAAAAAAACTATTTTCCAATGAATTACATAATCTTTTGGATAATCTCCTATTTACAAAATTTACGAAATTTAAAAAAATCAAAAAGGTTTTTTAGAACTCCCATCTGAACTGTCCATCATATCATTTTTCCTTGGTTCCCTCTGCCTCTCTCCTTCAACTTATTACCAGATTCTAGTTCCTTTCCTTTCCTTTCCCTTCCTTTTTTTTTTTCATAAATTCACTGTTTCAATAACATGTAATGTTGTAAATATTTGCTCATGCATAGTACGATTGATTATAATTTACGTGTCTACTTATGTACAAGCACTATCTGCCATCTCATTTTAAATAGCTGTATGTGGTTCAAACTGTGACCAGCTTTAAGTTGATTTTTGAAAAATAAAACAAATAATAAATTCAAAAATACTTTCTGTTTACTGATAT
>NW_028282741.1:0-16807 GCF_059751285.1 Brachycentrus maculatus
CTATAAAGAGACACAAAATTTATTTTAAATGTATGGATCATCTGGTTTATTCATCAAAGAAAACCGAAATATATATTTTTTGAGTTAAAAATGCACTTATAATTAAAATTTTGAGCTCTATCCAGCATAAAGAAAATTTAATGAAAATTCCACGTATAATGCTGATGACAATTGATTCTTAAATAAATATGCAGAAAAATATTGTTGATTTTCTGAGGCAATCAAATAAAGTTTATTTTGCCTTAGCTTTGTGGAATAACATGTTGATTCAAATGTGTAAAAAAAACATTTAAAAAAAATATATAAATGTTAAATTGTCTTATTAGTCAATATTATTGACTAATGGGGACTAAAGAGACACGCACGCTACGACACAGCCTCCTAGTTCGACCGTCAAAATACACTGGCATTATCGTCGATATATCGACGGTCGCGCTTTCAGAGTCGATTCTGATTACCATAAAGGTTTATATCTTTTAAAAATTTATTTAATTTAATTATTTTCCTGATCAAAGAATCGGGACAAAAGGAATGAATACCTTGCATTCTCATAATTTACAATCAAACTGATACTGCGTCAATTCAATACGATGCCCAATGTACCATAGAGTGCGGATAATAATGTTATTTTTTGCAATTTAAAAAATCCGAAGCATTTTACAATACTGTGAATTCCTTCAGTTCATTAACTTTAAAATTTCTAAATAACATATTGTGGATTAACTGGTTTGTGGCGTCACTTTGAGAAGCTAATTTTACTCAAGGTGGTCATGTATTTTGTGGAAATACTCTATTGTACTACTAACTAAAGAATTGTGGTAGTATGGATTAGTCATTACGTCAAACTAACGCAAGAATGTGAACATTCGAACTGTTGTTGTGCATTTAAATTGACCGATGCGGTGAAGAAGTCGGTAAATCTGGGTCACTTCACACAAGTTCTGGTATTTTCTGGGCATGACTTTGTTTTTCAAATGCATGAGCAGTGCTAACTCTCCCAGGAGAGAATTACAAGACGGTATCATGTAAGATCGTTATGTTTTTAATTGCTTATGTATTGTAGTACTATTGTATATCTTTTGTTTCTAGTTAAAACTTTACAACTCTGTAATATTTTTCCAAATCTTGGTGAATTTTTTTTTAATTATAAAATTTTTGTCAAGAATATTTATATAATTTTTCTTCACTTATAAAATAACATTTTTTTTATTATTTCAACGCTCTTATTCAGAGAGTATGTAATAATTTTTTTTCAAGTATTCGATTACATTATCTATACTGATGATTCTTACATTTTTTATTTTCTAAAATTTAATATTTTGCAATATTAAAATTTCCATACATCATGATTAGAATATTTTATATGAAAAAAAAGTAAAATCGATTAAAAAAATATAAAATGCATTCTTGTCCTTTATATTTATATGATGATTTTTCTGTTTGTTTGTTTTCGTATATATTCTCTGTTTCGTCAAATCAGAAGTAAATGGTAATATATCGAGGAAATGTGATTATAGTGAGAAAAAAAGGTTTTTCTTACTTGTGCAAATAAAGTATAACATTCACCATATTGAAAAAGAATCCTTTATCAACTTGTGCATATTGACAGTACAATGTATGTTATATAAGCTATTATGAGTATGGGTATGAATCCTTGACTACCCTAGATATTACTGGTAATTTCCTTTTCTACTCCTATAGTACTTATTACTCCTTTATTTCCTATTCCAAATAGCAGTAATATCCTTCACCTGAGTTACTCCACTTACGGTGTCTGCATTCGGTAATACATATTCCACTCCTATGTGCATGAATGCGAATCTGAAGAGCAAGGAATGATCAAGTATAAGGTGCCGTACCCAATGTACAATTTATACATATTTTTCTACAATCATAATTATCTTATATAATTTCATTGTCCTTGACAGAAGTGACAATCCAGATTTCAGATCTCACATACAAATAAAAGAGTTTCTGCTCAATAAAAAGCTTCATTTCATCTCACCAATACATGTCTCTAGTGAAGTTCTAGTGATTCAAGGACAACGTTTCGAAATTGGTTAATTTATATAGTACTTCCAAGAATTTGAGTAGTGTGGTTGTCAACAATGGGTAGAATTAGTGAATGTTACACGTGTGTAAATTGATCATTTAAACCAGCCTATGACGGTCGTCAGCCCCGTAAATGCCCAGACTTCCATATTCTTCTTCATCTTTGATAAGATGTCAAAAACAATAATTTCATTGTAGTTATTACGACTTGCGTGATAATATTACGAATATTACGAGCTCGTTTATACTTTATTTGAAAATTAATTTGAGCACGTGAACCTGTAAGACAAGCAGTGTTTTATAATTCCGCCGTCGCGTGCGCAAACCGGTAAATAAATGATCCAATCGATGAACGAATTGTTAATTTCTAACTTATTATCGATCATTGATCTGTGCCTGGAAGTGTTAAATACCTGACCTAGTTATAGTCCACGATATTATGCATATCAAAGGGTTCAAACGGGTTTATTATGAAGTAGTGGTATAATGCACTTTAAAGAGATTCCTTTTTGGTTGGAGTGTTCGCCTATCCGAGTTCGATTAAGGCTTAAATAACATTAAAGCTACTGAGATTAAAATACATGTATCAAAAATATTAATTTATTTTGCTTAGGAATTATATATTGTCATGAATATTATATATATATATATATATTAAGACACGTGAATACGAAAATGTTTGTTTTTTTTTTAAATTAAATTAAATTTTTAATTATTTTAATATAATCTAAAAGTCATTGCTAGAGTAATTAAAAAGGCTAACTAGATTGTGATTATTTAATGACATTAAAGATGTTTTGATGCAAGTTATAAATAACACAAAATTATATAAAACTGAAATATTAAAACTTATGAAACAACAAGCCTATAAAGAATCTTACAAATACTTATGACAGTAGCTATTAAGAAGCATTCTGTCCTTCTTGAAAAATTTAACCATTGTTTGTGTTTCAATTGCGTTCGACAAATGCCGCCATTGCGGTCATAGGAATGCTTTTTACCTGTCACAGGTAAATATAGCTGTATAAAAAAACACCCGCGTATTCAAATGCAACTTTGTGTCAATTCCAAAGCAATCGATGAATAACTTTAGGCGATTTGAGATTTTGAATAAATGAATATTTCTAATATTATTTATTAACATATAAATATTCTTCTTATTTTTCTTAATGTAGGCCTGTGGCCTGTTTTTAAGAAAGATTAGCCCCCCCGCGATGACGATTTCCAGCTGTCAATCTATCTCTTTGGTGGTCTGCACGGGAGTCGTCTACCGTGGGGTTAGCAGTGCAGTGCAGTGGAAGGGAGTCTGGAGTTAGTTTTACTCTATAAATTTTTTTTTTTTTAAACGATTATTTGGTAAAACATTTATCAAAACGAAAAGCGTACATGCACATAAAAATTATTTTCGAAAGTTAAGTAGATCCTTATTTATTGTCTTTCCATTCAAAAATGCATCTCATAAATGCCACAACGTGATTAAAGTGAAAACATTCGATGATAAATTATCATTAACTTTTGCATGTTTACATATTTTCAAGGCATACTCAAAAGCCATGACCAATGATTATAAATTGCTAAACTGGTTTATGTCGAAAGCGAATCACAACGAGCTTGTATATGTACCGGGTGTTCATAGCTGTAATACTGAAAAAAGTAAATATATTTATAAGAAATAAAGAAAAAAAGAAAAAAACCGTTAAAAAATATATATTTATGAAAAGTGAAAAATGAAGAAAAAAATATACACAGAACAAATATTTAAATTGTTAAAAAGTATTCGAAATGTCTTTCGTTTACACTAAATAAAACAAATTATTAAGTAAATCGTTTTTTTTACAGGTCACGTTCGTGCTACAGGATCAATCTCGCAGACTGGAGGTAGGACATTTGCTACACATTGTTTTACTTAAAGAAATATATATAATATAATATAAGGATTTTGACTCAATTCAGGACCCATTTAACATTTAGATACAATTTATTTTCAAAGATATTTGAAGTAATTTTAGTGATAAAAAGTAATTTTTATTATAAAAGAAAATTATTTGTGATTTGAAAAAATGTAAATACTTACTTATATCTTTAATTAAAAAAATTAAAAAAGTAACGAAAAAATGTGTTTCTTAAAAAAGTACAAAATTAATTTCTTTAATGTGTTGAAAATTTGTTTTCAAAAGTAGTATTGTTCGTTGCGCTGCTTTTTTGGGTTCAACGTATTTTATTTATTTAAAAAAAAATATTGTCTTTTTCCTTCCGATTATTAAAAAAACTGCGACAAAAAACAGACGTAACGAAAATGTTACAACTGCAAAAAGACGTTAAAGTCTATTTCTAACCCATTTTTTGCTATATGATTACGTCAAGTCAAGATTAAAAATTCCGTTATACGAGTAGTTTTTTTTAATTAGTAATCATGGAGTTAAAACCTGCATGTTTTTTTCTGTTATTTCTAATAATACGTTAGTGCTAATTATAGATCGAAGTCATGATTGTCTCTCTTAAATTGAGATTCTCAATGTTAAATAAACAATTCAAACCACCTAGTTGTTTCAATGACCTGCTGCTCTTGTGTCTCGCCTACTGAAATTATTCACAAAGATTGACGATTATAAGCGCCATACTCGTCATAAACCTGATTTACCAACAGACCCTACTTAGTCAATCGTAATTGAAAACTATAAAAGAATAATAACACCACGGATTACATCAAATGAAGGAGTGCTCGGAGTTCCCGTGGAGTTTGAATTCTCAATGACGAATTTTGCATTCAACTGATCGGATGCTGTTAAATTTGAAAGTATAATATAAAACACACAAAGGACTTTAAATTATATATTGAAATCTACGCCTACATAACGTTACAATACATAATTTGAAAGCTAAAAAATGTTTAATTATTAAATTGTTTTCTTTTCGACGCTGAATTATTTATATGTATATATGTATATATATATTTCAAATTGAGACGATGTATCTATCGTTTTTAAATTAAAAAAACATAGAAATCTGAGCAAGGATTACGACTTAGCATTAACTGAGAAAATAATTCAATAAGGATGTTCAGTAATAGGCAGAATGGTCATTGTTATACAAGTGCATATAAAATACTTAAGCTATCCAAATGCTGGACCGAGAATGCACTTACTTTCATCTTTTTATCAACGTTTAGGAACCAACCGTTGAAAAAAAATCTCAATTACATTAAACTTTCCAGTATTAGAAATTCATAAGTGTCCTTATGTGATTTCCAAAACAAACGGTAAAATAATTATCCTATAAAAAAGTTAGTTAAGCTTAAATGATTTTTTTTGCATTACGCATACACTTTGTGTTTTTTTACTCAAAACATATTTTGAAGTTTTGAAATTCTAGAGTCATATTTAAATAAATAAATTTGTCACAAATTCATGATTACAAATTTATAAGTAGTTAGATATTTTAAAAAACAAAGTAAATTTTTATCGCCAATTTAATATTATCTTTTAGGTATGAATATTTAAAAAATAATAATAAATTAAGTAACAGTTGTGCGGGACCACCCGTTGTTGCATATCGCCCACAGAATATTATGTCCACAGTCGATATAGCCGGCCGGGCGTCGTACTCGGCAAGCAGTGACCCTAACCCTGATTGGTCGCTCAAGACCAAAGGCCGGTCAGCGCTCTGTGCGGGTCCATTTCGCCGCGTGGCCGCGTGGGTACTGCTTACTAACTATCAATATGCCATTCAGGATCAACGCCTTTGCATTTCTAAGTGTGGAGGTCCTCACCAAAACGTTACATTTCCATTATAAATGATTTTAAGTAATCAGGAATTCTAGCTTGTAAATTGTTACGTTTTGGTGCAATTTAATTAATGATTTCATATTGGTTTAATACAGGATTGGTCACGTTTTGTCGCAACTTTAATTAACATTTCGATAGAATTCAGTTAACATAACAGATTTGCATTTAATTTATTTTTTTGCAATATTGGAAACGTATGTTTTTGGTGAGGACCTCCACAAGTATAATCACATTTTTAAAGTCCCATAACGTGATTATCGGATTTTGGTCACCAAATCACCAAAGAGGCGGCTGAATTATAACATACTACATAATACGGGGTGAATGTTCACATTATGCCAAGTAACTGCCAATATTTATTGCTAATATTTAGCTTTAATTTTTAAAATATTTAAAAAAAAAACAAATAATCTGTGTATTGGTTTTTGCATTTCCTTACCGTGACAGAGCTCTTGGGTTCGATTACCTAGGGGGTTAAAATTAATATAAAGGGATTTTCTTTAAAATATTTATTAAATACACTCTGGACTGGTACTTGAAGCGCAGGACTAATCATCTTGACTTCATGTAATGAAAAATTAAGATAATCCTACTTCAATATGTTGCAGTGCCCTTTGCACTATTTGGTGCGGATTATAGTAAGATTATTAGCTAAGGTAAAGAAGGTTAACGATATCTATACCGTTCTACTTTATTAAGTAAAAAAAAAAGTCGCACCGGAATTACTGATGGAATTAATTTTAATTACATTCTTTCTTTAATCGCCATTTTTTGGTAGCATTACAAAGCTACGGTTATTCATATGATATTTGAAGAGGATGATATATATATATATATATATATATATATATATATATATATATATATATATATACAACATTTTGAGTGTGTCCAAATACTTGTTCACAAAATCTGGATTATCTCCAATTACAGGAGTTATTTTCATATTATTTTTTGACATCTCATCAAAGATGAAGAAGAATATGGAAGTCTGGGTATTTACGGGGCTTACAACCGTCATAGGCTGGTTTAAGTGATCACTTTACACACGTGTAACATTCACCAATTCTACCCATTATTGACAACCACACTACTCAAATTCTTGGAAGTTCTATATATATGAACCAATTTAGAAACCTTGTTCATGAATCACTAAAACTTCACTAGAGACATCTATTGGTGAGATGTAAAGAAGCTTTTTACTAAGCAGAAACTCTTATATTAGTATGTGAGATCCGAATCCCGGATTATAATCACACACATGAGAAACGCCAGAAAATACCATTTTCATTTTTATTATTAAGCTTATAATTTGACCAGATAATTTATTTACAACATTTTGAGTGTGTCCAAATACTTGTTCACAAAATCTGGATTATCTCCAATTACAGGAGTTATTTTCATATTATTTTTTGACATCTCATCAAAGATGAAGAAGAATATGGAAGTCTGGGTATTTACGGGGCTTACAACCGTCATAGGCTGGTTTAAGTGATCACTTTACACACGTGTAACATTCACCAATTCTACCCATTATTGACAACCACACTACTCAAATTCTTGGAAGTTCTATATATATGAACCAATTTAGAAACCTTGTTCATGAATCACTAAAACTTCACTAGAGACATCTATTGGTGAGATGTCAATAATAATATGAAAATAACTCCTGTAATTGGAGATAATCCAGATTTTGTGAACAAGTATTTGGACACACTCAAAATGTTGTACATAAATTATCTGGTCAAATTATAAGCTTAATAATAAAAATGAAAATGGTATTTTCTGGCGTTTCTCATGTGTGTGATTATAATCCGGGATTCAGATCTCACATACTAATATAAGAGTTTCTGCTTAGTAAAAAGCTTCTTTACATCTCACCAATAGATGTCTCTAGTGAAGTTTTAGTGATTCATGAACAAGGTTTCTAAATTGGTTCATATATATAGAACTTCCAAGAATTTGAGTAGTGTGGTTGTCAATAATGGGTAGAATTGGTGAATGTTACACGTGTGTAAAGTGATCACTTAAACCAGCCTATGACGGTTGTAAGCCCCGTAAATACCCAGACTTCCATATTCTTCTTCATCTTTGATGAGATGTCAAAAAATAATATATATATATATATATATATATATATATATATATATATATATATATATATATATATATATATATATATATATATATATATATATATATATATATATATATATATATATATATATATATATATATATATATATATATATATATATATATATATATATATATATATATATATATATATATATATATATATATATATATATATATATATATATATATATATATATATATATATATATATATATATATATATATATATCCTTCCAGTCCAAACGGTTACGTAATGGACATCTTCCCATCTTGGAGTTTTAAACCTGTTTAGAATCCGTGGTCATAAAAAATTCTACAGGTTTTAAACATTAAAAGTGTGTAATAAATTTTGCCTTCGATGTGTGAGTTTTCCTGAATATTTAAAAATAACAACCTAAGTGGGTTGAATCTGCCTAAAAATTTATTAATGGATACTATAAAATTGATTTGGGTTATAAACAAAGATTTGTAAACAAGGATATGTAAAAATATTATGGAGTTGATTAGTGGAGTTGGTTGAGTTGAAACCGATTAAAAAAAATTGTTTAAAAAGGGAAATGAATTACTTGAATAAATTTTAATTTGGTACATGTCAAAATAAATTAAAATATTATTGTAATATACTTGTATATTTATTATCGTATTCCCGATAGCGAAACATCTTCAATATAAAAAAAATTCCATAAGAATATTGTTCTTTTTTATATTTTATCGGAAAATTTATTTATAAAATAAACAAAAAATCGAAAATAAAATCATAAAAAAAATTATGTAAAGAACTTTCGCGACATGTCAAATTGTTTAGAAAAAATAATACTGCCCAATTAATTAAATTTAAAAAAAAAAAAAGCGCTTGATGCGCAAAATTATATGGCATAAATTTTGAAGTCCCGGTAAACTATTCATAATAATCCACCGTAATTCAACGTAGTTAGTCACTTTTTATTTAATTTTTTTTTTTTAATCCGTAACATTGATTTCAACAAATCTAACTTTTTTTTAATCCTTTTTGTGATCAATATAGATGCGCATTAACGAAATGAAGTGACTAAACTTAGTTAGTTAAGTCACTTCATTTCGTTAATGCGCATCTATATTGATCACAAAAATGATTTAAAAAAAGTTAGATTAGATGAAATCAAAGTTACAGATTGGAAAAAAAATCTCATTTAAAACTAAAAGACATCAGAAATTTTCCGTTTTTTCCGATTTATTTAAAGCTCTGTGATAACCCTGTTAGGCATGAAATAGGGATATCATGGATTGTAGAAAAATGAATAACGGGTGCCTAAAAAATTTACTACATAACAAATAACCGTGTTATTTTTTTAACCATTGAAAAAGACATGACGACAGACGACGGACAAGCAGATAATCAATTTACTTCGCTATTAAATCCGGATGCTAGGTTTCCTATACATGAAAAGCGCATTATAATTTTATATGAATTACGCAATAGATAAAGCAGTCTGAAAAAATACAAAGAGGTTAGATAGAGGTGCGGAAGTGAAAGTGAGAAGTCGTAAGGTGAGGTGGTCGAGATTTCTTTTATTTTGAGAAGAAATGTGTTTCTAAATGTCCGGTAATGAACGACTATTTTATGCGCGGATGGATTTTTGATGCCTCATCTTTTGTAAACTTCGTTAAGAATTAAGTCGTCATAATTGAATAAATTGCGAAACCATTATATAAGAGTTGTTCCCAAGCCGCATCAAGTATTGTTTGTTTCATAATACTTAACCAAAACTAATGAAATTCGATCGCATTGATTGCGTATCATAAATTACAACGTAAATTACGTGATAATCTTACTTTAATTAAAAATAATTAACCAAACAGTTATATTTGTATTACAACAAAATAAAAGTGTGATATTTGATCTAAATTATTTCGATAATGTTTTGCTATAAGGTTTGTACTGACTCTGATAACGACATCAGCCATATAACCACAAGTCAATGTGATTAAAAAATTAATGAGTATTTTTTACATTCATTCTTACCCTTATAAAGTCTTATTTTATCTGCATATCGTATTATCAGATAAAGGATTTATATGTAATAAATGTGAAATATCATTTGTTGTATTATATATATATATATATATGTATATATATATATATTTATATATATATATATATATATATATATATATATATATATATATATATATATATATATATATATATATATATATAGATATATATATATATATATATATATATATATATATATATATATATATATATATATATATATATATATATATATATATATATATATATATATATATATATATATATATATATATATATATATATATATATATATATATATATATATATATATATATATATAATGTATGTTTCTGTGTATACACAGAACAAGTTATGGCAATAGAATAGTTTCGTACTTACGAAAAACATTTTTCCCTCTGTACTATAAAGTGACATAATTGTCTTTATAACATGACAGTAAATTGTCTTTATATTTTTTTTACTTTTGCGCTGTTCACGCCAATACTACTGCGAGGCTACTTAGCACCTTTTTGGTGAAATGTAAAACCTTAAAAAAATAATATTACGAATATCGCCGTATACATGTCTGTAGAGCTCTTTACGTGACTCCAAAACACTTTTTACATACTCTTTCTGTAGTTTACTGGCTGCAAGCAAAGTAAACGTATATTTTTTTAAATACAAAAAGCTAATGCCAGGAGAAGACAATTTTCAGCGATGCAAGACGCAAATTGATTTTAGGAGTAATTGTTATATTTTTTAATGTGTCCTTGTATACGTGGATCAGAAAAACATAAATATTTTTTTGGATCTTTTTCAGGTACACCATATTATCAGGTGGTTTTTATAAAGCAAATCATAGACGCATCTAAGAATTGTGTATTAAATACTAAAATATTTTTTTAATATTTCTTGGATGTGATTTTTTTGTTTAAACAATTGATTGCTGTAATACATTTTCGTTGTTAATTAAATTCTTTGTAATTCGATACACTTGTTATACTATTAGAGTTTTATATGAATGATATACGATACATTTTAAATTAAAAGCATGTTAATCTTTCATTAAAACACAGGTGGCAGCGTTATAATTATTTAACGTCACGATTGATTACGAATAATATGAGTTTTCCGTGTTGGGTGCTGGGATTTTTAAGCACATGCGTAAATCAATTTAACAAATTATAGCTTAAAACCCACGACGTATTGTTTCTCGAAAGATTAGAGTACTTAGGTTTTAAGAAACTACCTCATGACCTTGCCTTCTACAACATACTGTACATTGTACACTGTACGCGAAACGTGACCAAAATGTCGTTTTAATTAACTCATTGTTATAAATCAAAATATATAGCAATCTCTCATGGTCTCTATGGGAAATAATCGTCATGTATTTTATCGAAATCATTAGTTTAGTATTTAACAAAAACGCGTTTGATTTTAATTAAAATAACATAACCTCGATTTGCTTTTATTCTGATCACGTTTATTTAAAGAAAAATATGCCTACCTTAAAACGCACGATGCAAAAAAATGTGGAAGTATATTAAAAAAATTACAACCATTAATTTACTTATAAACATGCACACATACACACACAGACACACACACACGCACACAAATACAAATACAAATATGTTATATACACATTAATTATATATTTATGCTTATTAAAAAACTATTTGCACACTTATCTTTTAAAAAATTTCATTCGATCATCATAATATTGATAGTCGAAAGAAAATAAAAACACTGTTTTCCGGATTTTTTATTTATTGATTATGATCACCTTTAAGAATGACCTAAGAATGCATGTTCGTGAAACCGTGATCAAACAAATAATCACTCAAAATACTAAAAAGTTGCATCAAAAACAAAAAGGCAGCATTAATTTTTTTTTCTCTTAAGTATGTATTTTTATTGTTTCTTTATAACTGCATTATCATATAGAAGAACTAAATTAAGATTCAGTTTTTAAATAAAAATGTTTGAAATATTTATTTCTCTTGACATTAACTTTTTTATCTTACGAAAATTATTTTACGATTAAAACAGAAATCATAATAAATAACGTGACGTGATGAAATTTTATTATCTGCGCTAAATAAAACATACAAATCAACTTTTTGATTAATAATAAAGTTTATAATTACCTTTATTATTGAGGTAAGGATTATTGAATAAACTGAGGTATCTACAAAATTAAGATGTTTGTATCATAAATTTATTGTATTTGAACTTAGGGAACATCAATCATTTTTTTCTACGCGTACAATTATATTCTCAACACGTTATTTTTTCGTCTTAAATAAAAACTTCCGTATTTTTTATTCAGAGAAGTCAAAATTTAAATGATATTAAGCGTTAACTAATTAAATTTATTCCACATTTCGCACACATTTAATCATACAATCGTTTTTTGATTGTAATACCGTTATTACACATCGCTGAAAACACGTCTCAATAATGAGGTCCTGAACCTAAAATATATTCAAGGCTCGGCTAATGCCTGCCCACAAGCTTACGTAAGATATTCTGTTTCCCATTATTTACAATTAAAACGAGAGATCTATAGATCTCTCAATAAGCGCTAATCATTTTAAAATATTCAATACTGACTCATCGTACAAGAGATCTGATTGGAATCAAGGCCAATTGTTCTGTTTCGTATTCTGTAATCCATTACGTTTTGAAAATCGTGGAACCTTTGCCTGAACTTCTTGACCTTCAGGTAATTTTTGAACACATTTATATTGTGTTTGAAATAAACAGAACATTAATTTTTAAAATCAACTCGAAATGAAATAATTTACTTCTAGTAATATAATTTTCTTTTGAAAATAATCACATCAACACCAATTCAAGACCATCTTAACTAATTTTTTTGACTTATTTTAAATTAATGACAACATTAACGAACATCTGTGTTTGGACGTGTACAGGCACTTTAATAGTGTTTAGGAGTTGAGGATAAGTGACATAAGATGGACATAAATGTACATATAATGACTGTTACAATCCAACATTATAACCGTTACATTTCTAATTTCTAAAGAAGAAATATTTTTTAATACTATCAACACACTTTTGGTAACTCACATACTAACTACAAGATCCAAAACACAGAAACGCATACAACAATATGTAACACATACCTCTTTTGGTCAAATGAACTTTGATTATTATGCAAAAGAGTTTGTAACTATTGTCGGTCATGTCGTATTTAATGGCATGAACATGTTTTTGCAAAAAAGTGGATCAAATAAATGAATTAAACTTTTTTAAACTATAATTTTGCATTTAATTGAAAAGATCAATTTTAAATGTTGACATCAGCTCCTTAATAACTAAAAATTATAATCATCAGTTAATTTTTGTGAGTGGCGAAATCACTTTTCTTTAGATTCTAAATCATTGACGATATTAGTTTTAATTATTAACAACACAAAAAAATAAACAGGTCGTTTATAATTTTCAAGACCAATATCTTGCATTAACCCATATAATCATACTAATCTCATCAAACAACGAGTTCGTATTTAATATGAATCATTCATTTAATAATGGTAATTCAAAAATCATCGAATGCCTATTTTTTACATTTGAATAAAGGAAGTAGCCGTATGAACTGTAGCGTGATAATAAACGAAGTTCACGCCTAAAGGGTTTCTTAACCTACATACTTAAACAAGGTTTCGTTCATTGTTCTATATACAGTCGTGATTCGGTACTTGACTGGCGGAGTCAACACTCCTACACATTACTTGATATTATTGTCATTGTGTTAACATTAAGTAAACAAAGTTCAACTTGACATACAAACCCAATTAGTTTCGAATCGGAGTTCATAAAACAGAAGCTTTTCCATTCACTAAACTAGAATGGGACATACATTCTTTTAATGCGTTTGATTTGGCCTTTTAAAGTCGTGCAGAACGATTTGTTAAGTGATATGAAATATTTTCGGAATAAAAGTAGCAGTTAACTGACAAGTGACCTAATGATTCGGAAGTTTTGTTAACACTCACAGATCAGAAATGCGTTTTGAAGCGCTTACTTTCAATGGTGTTTCGGTAAATGTTTGTCCTTTAGAAGGTTTTAAAGGTCATGAGATTATATTTAATAACCTTGAAAAATAATGGTTTGAGACTTCAATCAAATTCAATAAATATTTCATCGATGAACTGTAATTTAGGGGGCAAGAAAAGCAGTGATTACATGGTTTTACAACTCAACGTATTAAGTGCGATTTGACGTTTTAAGATATTCAATTCAAAAAGTCATTGATATTCATAAATGTAGGTTTTAGTATATGGTATATGTAGATATTTACCTATATTTCAAACGGAATTTAACGGACAGATAGATAACATTTTTTTCACCAAAACTACTGAAAATCAAAGTTTAAATAAAGTAAAAATCTTTCTAGAACTAATACGGCATTGACAATATATGTATACATATGTTTTTATAGTATTGATTCTTCTTTACACTTTGGACGTTCTTTCATTTGTTTTAATGGTAGGTATGTATTATGATTCTGATTCGCATCAGGCTTAAATTTCTACTGCTTACCCATTTCCAACCCAAACGGTGCATATGGCACTGCATCACATCGATGCCATGTTACATTGATCGTTAATTAAACGAAGGCATGATGATCTGTCCTGCGCTTCAGGTTCCAGTTCCGGGTGATATTAAATTAATATTGTAGTAAAATCACCTTTATTTGTTGCGACTCCCCTGGAAATCAAATCCAAGACCCGCAGCATGGCAGCCGACTACGCTTACCACTATGAAATTTAGTGACCAACAAACGTTGAACTGTTGTATTTTTCGTATTCAATACTAAGTTTAATATTTGTTACTTCAAATGGTTTCGGAATATTATATAATTTTACACGAACGATAATACCTATTTTTACTACTCTAATTTATCTGTCAGCTCTTTATTTTGTAAATTACAGTATTCTTATTTTTTATATATTTTTTTTCCAGTTTATTTATATATTTTTTATATGTTATAGAATCTAGTAAAGTATATTTCTGGCTCAATTAAATAGATGCCCGACAGTGACAAATCAGATTCGTAACAAAAAAACTATTGCCTGATCATTATTGTGCTATGAATTAACTAAGAATATAATTAATTAGACCACTGTAGTAAAGTTTCTATTTTTTATACAGGATATAAAAACGAAGTGCATTCCAAGGCTGTGTCAAATGTCAAATATTTCTATGGCCATTATTGATGGTCTATAATTATATAAGACGAGTGATTAAAGCCACTGTTTTAACAATGGTCTATAATTAGATGAGGTATTTGTAGTTTTTTTTCGACCTTGAATAAGATCTCCGGTAACTATTGTAATCCTTTATTCCTGACAATATGCCTATTCAAATGGGCATTTAAAATGAAATGGTATTAGAGATAGAGGAAACCGTTGTACATGTGAACTAATTGCCGATTATTTTATAAATCATTTTTATTTTAGTTTATTTTGTAAAAAAAATGTTAAGGCACTATAATAAAAAATATGCATTATCATATCTGCTTCAGTTACAATTATATATTTTGATTTATAATACTATTTAAAACTACATGTTTTTCAAATCTTCAAGTATATTATATTCTTGAAATGTATCGTCCTAGAGGTCCCGGGTTCGATTCACAGAGAAAGGTGGGTGGAAAAAAATACAAATGAATTTGAAACACTCTAATATTTGTTACCCTGCACTGGTCTCACCTTGTTTTCAAGATAACACTGAGTCAATATGATGAAATTCCTTATGCACCATTGAGTGCAGATAAGGGTTAGAAGAAAATATATATTTTTCATCTCATTTTGGCCACGGGTAAAATATTTTAATGTATGTATCTATGTGCAAAGGCCAAAATGTCTGCAATTGCCTATTTTGTGTTTCATTATGACTAAACTAATTGTGATAACAACCCTTATGCTTCTGGATATAGAATATTTGGTAAATAAATAGCTTATGTTCACCTGAACTTTCATATGATCATTGTGTGATTTGTTCAGCTACTTTATTTAATTTTTATTTAAAATTACTAAAAATTCTCAACGTTCATTGTTATCTGTAAAAAATCTACAGTATATACAATCAATAGTTAACCATTTAACTTTTCTGCATATTCCTGTGGTAATAATACTGCTTCCAAAGATATAATTTTCGACAACATAACGTATTTTTAAATATATTTTAAGATTTTCAATGTAAAACGATGGAATTATTGCTTGCATGCAAAATAATTAACATTGTAAAAAAAAAAACAATTCAAAAACTTAATACTATTTACACAGTAAAAAAAGTACCAGAGTGACGGAATAATAAATGTTAGTAGGCGTAACTTATATATAAAATACCATATACAAACCAACTGACTAATCATCACGCCGCTTCCCCGCAGGGGTAGGCAGAGAGAATACAACGCCACAAATATCTGTATTTGCACACAATCTTTGCCTCATCCACATTTATGCGTCTCCTCATACATACACGCCGATTATTCCAACCTGACTAAGCCACTTGCAAGTATTTGAAATACTTGATTATACCAAGTTTTCCTCGGTCTTCATGTGCTCATATTACCAACCACGTTCGCCTTAATTATTTTAGAATTTATACATTGATAAAGCCTTCTACAGGCACAACACTCGCCCCCTACATAATTAATGACATTAGCACTGTATGAACGTACACAATATATTATACCGAGATTAATCTTTACCTTGACAGTGAAAGCCATTTTGAAATATTTGTTTGGTTACTCGACTTGGACTGTTTTGTTATT
>NW_028282742.1:0-19081 GCF_059751285.1 Brachycentrus maculatus
TAACAAGTCCGTAATTTGAATCGCATGGCAGCCCAAATCAGTTAGTTTGTCACTGAGTATACGAGCACTGCGTAATTATTTGATGTTTATAGACTTACCATGGTGAATACGTACGCGCGTCGAGCCCAAGAAATCCATCAGATTATTTTTTCGCAGATCCAGATTGTTCTTATCTGCAATCTCTCTCAGTACAATGACCAAACCCTCATCAATGAAATAAAAAGCACAATCCAGAGTGGCATTTAGTAATGATTCTGATAATTTAGGAATATTAGGAGTTTGCAGTTTGAAATACTGCCCATTCACTCCCTTGAAATGCATCGCAAATTCACCAGTAAGCAAATTTAAGATCTATTCCCACCGAAGCTATCAATTGAAGTCCATTAGTGCAGTATCTGCCTCGATGATATCAAAAGGGGCACCAAAATTAAGGAACTACAGTGCAAACATATCTTTCATCCAACTTGCATCGACGAGTGGTTAATGGAATCGAGGAAGTGCCCAATGTGTAGGCGATAACAAATTCTTGAAGAGTGAACAACCAATTATATATATCTTATTATTTAGTGTGTTAGATCATTTGCATAGTTATTTTGTCCTATTTTTCAAATTGATTTACTTTATTTTTGCATATTTCTATCACTATTTTCAGTCGATGTTCTAATACCAAATGAATTGCTCATTTAAAACTATATAACAGTCATGACAGATGATTTGAATATGCGGAGTCCTTTTATTTTATAAATGCAGGCCAACTTTATATTATTATACATTTGAAAATGCGGAGGGTTGCAGACTTAGTCGGGAACATCACAACTGAAATAACAATGGCATTATAATTAAAGCCAGAAACTGCCAACAAGCTCGAATAAGCCTTAAGCAGTCTCAAAGACCCAATCAGCAAAGATAAAAACAGTTGTTATTCAGAAGTAATCGCCAAAATTGCACATCTGCCTTTGAAATAATATCAAATTGAGCCCTTACTCGAAATAATCCAAACTAGGTATTTCATGCACTTCGATTTAATTAATGCATGTGCTGAATTATAGGCTTCGCAGTCTCAAAGTGAGGTGGAACTCTGCAGCAATGAACTCACTATTGAGAGCCCGTATATAGCAAGAGCCTTGAACTAAGCCAAGCAGATATTCAAAGAGTTTGGGACATCCTTAGACTAAACCTATCTCGATTGATGTTTTATCATATCAGACATAAAATGAAATTCGGACATGTGCCAGTTTCAAATATCAATCAGAAATCTATATCAAAAATGTCGTTGTCTTCGTCCATTACACCGGGGTTATTCACTTTCTTCTTTTTCTTTCGAATACTGGCCTTTCTTACAGCATGCTCGTGCGGTGCTTATATTCTCTGCAGATAAATCTATTAAGCTGCTAAGCGGATATCGCTGGCCACTCGCTTTTTCACTTTCTTTAGCCTTGGCCTCCTTCTCTTTCGTTAAATGTCTTCAAATTCGCCATCTTTGATTTAGCCATCATCTTCTCCTGACTCTCTCTCTCCGCCTTCACTGCTCCATTAATCTTCGATTTGCATGTTCTTTTTGTTGTTATTATTTTTTGGAACTATCGGTGTCAAAAAGCTCATCATCCCCCCAGCAGTACGACTCATGTTAACTTGGTCTTTATTTTGTTTCTGGAACCCCAATGAATAATCTTTTTGACTTCGAAACTCCATATTCTTTTCCTCATCAAATTCAATCAAGTTGTCAGTGTGAGTGTCGAAGAACTCATTCTTGTGCTTGCCGTAGACTCCCTTGATGACTTCAGGGTCGAACTAGCTTCCCTTTTCAACCAGTTTGTTGAGCATTTTCGTGTCATTGCCCTTGAAGAAGATTTATTTGACCATGTCTGCATCAAGCATTTTCCTGACGAGTTCTGGGTCAGCCTTGGGGTTTCGATCAAATAGCAAGGCAAGATTTTTAAAGTCAATATTTTTTTCGAGATCAAAGCGAAAAGTCTCATCAATTAGTTCATCCGACATTTTTTACAAAGTCTTACTCAACAAAGTTAAGTCCGAATTAGAGTCCTTCGACAGAATTGTAGCTAAGAAGTTAGGATCGACGGGGTTGTTCAGCAGTTTGTTCCTTAGTATCGGATCTGCCAGCATTTGCTTTAATTTTTAGGGGTCGATATTTTCCGCATTTTTAAACAGGTTTATTAAATTCTACTCCAGTTCCGGGTTCTCATCACCCAGGCATTTTGCAAGCTCTTCAAGTAGTTCTTCATCTTCCAAAATGGGTATGATATTTTTTAAGTTAATCTTTTTATTGTTCAGTATCTTTTTCGTGATGATATCTGAGCTTTATGATTTGTTCTTGAACAGATTTGTTATGGCTTTTATTGACAAATCATTTGCCACTCGAGTGAAATTCTATGGGTCCAGAGCTGCTTCCTCCCCAAGCATATTATTCAAGAGCTATTTATTTTGTAAGTTTTCACCACCGATCTTCTTCAAAGCCTTTAAAGGCGAATCCTTTCCTTTTCCATCTGCATTTTTCAGTAGTTCTTTAAGTTTTTCAGGATCCATTCCATTATCGTCGCTTAATAAATTCAAGGTAAACTCTTTGTTATATTTAGAGTCTTTATCGAGAAGCTGTTTCGCCATTTCAGGGGAAAGTCGACCATTTTATTGATCTGCAAGATTCTTCAATAGAATGGCGGCATTGGGATCGTTCATGATATCTCTCAGCATGTCTGGATTCATTTTTGAGTTTTTGTTGAACAGTTCTTGCAGTATTTATGGATTACTGTCCTTGTTGAATAACTGCTTCACTGCTTCACGGTTCACGTGGTGATGTTTATCAATGATTTGATTTAGCAATTCTGGGTTATGATTCTTTTCTATCCCGAAAGTTTCGGTCATGAAGGTCGGATCTATTCCATTCTTTTTGCCTATTTCCTCCAGCTTTTTCAATGCCTTATCGTTAATCATGCGATCATCCATTTTCTTACTTTTTGATAGCAATTCCAAGGGGTTTTTTCGATCTTTCTTGTCCTTGCCTTCAGCTTTATCTATCGCTACCAAATCGGGGAATTCCAAGTTCACCCTTTCATCCTGATCTTACTCCATAAGCTTTCTTCTCCTTTATTACTATTCGATACGCTTCCTCTGCGCTTACTCCTACGCGTGCTGCCTTTCTAGCCTCCTCTTTTCTTCCTATTATTTGTCCAGCTGCTCTTGCCTAAGCCTTTCTTCTTCCTATTGACGCCTTTCATCTTCCATAAAAAACAAGTCATCAATTACGTCATCTTCTCCCTTGGCCCTCCCGAAAATTTCATCCTGGTCAACTCTGAATGGATCATACTGCCGATAGCTTTGGAGCTTATTATATTCAGGGAGGGATCTGACATCACTCTTTTCCTCATCTTCGAGGATATTGAGATGCCCATATTTATTGTTGTCGGTAAAGTTTATTTTCCTAAAGACTTCATCCTTGAGTTTGGAGTCACCTAACTCACTTCGTGTTCTTCTCTTGGGTCCTCCCAGCTAATCGAAGCCTAGCTAATTTCGACTTAAGAGTGACTCATGGAAGGACTCATCACTCATGTTTCGGTATTTCATGAAGGGCATTGAACTTTTAAGCCCTTCAAAAAAATCATCGCTCTTAATGAAGCTATCAACTGTCAATAAGCAGATCGCAATGAAACTCAGTATTATTGTATCAAGAGCACTAAAGAAGGTCTGATCATAAATTTGTTTTTTATAAAGCAAAAACGCAGAGATGCCCATCATTGGTAGACTCTTTACTAAGAGAGACGCAATTGTGAGAGTTTTCATCGCCGATAGAAACCTCGTGCCATCTGCAATGTAGATGGATAAAAATGTTCGGCCAAAAAGTCTACTGTAGAGAAACCTGAAGAATCGAAATGATATAATTGAAAGCCCCATCACTGCTCTGTATGAGTAGAGACAGCTTTTATCATAGTCTCTCCAAGTCTGCCAGCCCCGATCACATTCGTATTGCTTACAAAATGCGATGTTGTAAGCAGCTCCGACTCCTATTGATAAGATTATTACAGCGAGTCCCACATATATTCCAGCGCTGATTAAACTATCCTCTAAAGTATAATCAACTGACAGTATGTATGTCAATAAGACCCATGAGCCGAATTACCATAAACTTATTGCAGCACCCAAAGCCGGGATGGCTTCTGTTTCAGGGGAGATACATTTGGAGAACATAACAATTATGCAGCAAAAAAGAAATCCAAAGCAAAAGGGAAAGTATACAACATTTCCTATTAAGGGCTCGAGACATTCACCTTTGGATAGATCTTAGATGAATCCCAGAGGGCACTCAATGAGACAGCTTCCCTTATACAAAAATGTATTGCTATAGCAAGATGTACAGTTTTTAGCCGTTCCTTCACATGTTAGACATTCAATCATGCAATTGCCACAGGAGTTAGACGCTTCATCTTTAATGGGGGCTGCAGACGGGCATTACTTATAGCAGACTCCATTGTATTAATAGTAAGAAGGGTTACATGTCAGGCATGTTGTAGCATCAAGACAACTCACACAATTTGGACATGTTTTGCAATATCCGTTGATTTAGAAGTATACTCCAGGGCATTTATCAACGCACTCATTAAAATATGAAATTTAAGGAGCAATACACTTTGTGCAGGTAGTTGAGGAACCTTAGCATTAAGCACATGGTGGGTCACAAGTGACACATGCATTGGTGAGAATATCGCCGTAAGAGCCAGCTAAACACACTAAGACACATGTATCTCCTTGAAAATATCGAGTCCCTGTGCAACTGTCGCAAGTTGTCCCACTTGAGCAAGTTTCGCATATTGTTGGACAATTTCTGCAGACGGAGACATCAGGGTATGTTCCATCAGGGCAAGAGTCTTCACAAACGCCTTGAAAGAAAAATTTAGGGCCTATACAAGATAGACAAGTGGTCGCTTGACTAATACAAGTTGAGCAAGGGCCTTGGCATGGCAGGCAAGTAACTCCTGATTTATATGTCCCTGCTGGACAGCTCGTAATGCACTAAAAGTTATAGAAAAAGTATATGCTTGTATCACAACTGGAGCAACTCGTCGAGCTTGAGCAGGCAGTGCACCCCGTTGGACAAGTTTTGCATTTCATTTAGGTGGTATTAGCATATGTGCCGATCGGGCATTCATCAACAGCAACACAATCCCCAGCACTTAGAAACAACCCAGTAGCACAAGTCTTGCAAATCGCACTGCTGCTGCATAGAGTACAAGGGGGAAGACAATTGAAACAAAATGCTCCACTTTGATACATTCCATCAGGGCAGTTCTCGACGCAACGATTGCTGTAATAAAGATACCCACCTGTGCAAGCGGTGCAGTTCAAAGGATCCAAGCTGCAAGTAGAACAAGGAGGAGTGCAAGTTTCACATTTCATGCTCGTTACAAAGGGAAAAGTGCCAATTGGGCAGTTTGCACTAGTCACGCACTGATCTCCAGCGATATACAATGTTCGGCAAGTTATGCAAGAGTTCAGCGCAGTGCACTTTTCACATGGGACTTAACATGGCTAACAAACCCCTGAGGCACCTTTATAAAAAGTGTCAGGGCATTACTCTACGCATTATTGCGCAGAAAGCCAAGTATTTGCAACACATTTAGTGCAGTTCTCAGAATCGAGGCAATTTGCACATGGTGGGACACATGGAGTGCACTAATTATTCACATTCGGATATTTGCCATTAGCACAGACATCCGTACAATCAAACAAGACTGGGTCATAGTATCTGAGAGTATTTGGGACAGGCAGACAACTTTAGCAGGCAGTTTGAATGACATTGCATCTTTGGCAGGGCTGTGTACAAAATGGAGAAATTGTTATGCCTGTATTTTTTTTCGATATATTAAAGTTGTCATAGGTATACACAACCTCAAAGCTTGCCGAAGTTGGACTGAAGTATCCAAGAATAATTCCTCGAAAGGTCACACCAACATTCGTGAGAGTTAACCCAACATTTGTAACTTCGTATGTGTTTTGGCCAGCGAGAACATTACAAGTACCTTGAGTGCTCACACAGTTTCCGCTGACAGTGAAGCCCACGGGCACAACAATCGTAATTTTGGTCTTCAAAGGATCGAGTGACGCATACAGACTAAATGGGTTCGTAATAGTCAGGGTAACATTGGAAGCTTCCCCCAGAGCAATGTGATCATTATTGTTGGTAACAACAGCAATAGTAGTGGACTATTGATAAGTGAGGCTGTAGCCCAGCAGTTGCTCCATCAAATAATCTTCAGAGTTGAATATTTTGATGTTATAAGTGACTGCTTCATCTCCAATCAGATAGTTCACAATGTTATTGACATTAAACGAGATTGAGTCAGAGCTTGGCAAGGATGTGTATTGGATTTTAAGGAGGATGTTGCTCATACGAGTGCATGTGACGCTTGGGCCACTTACGAGGGTGCATGATGGCAAGGCAGGGAGACTCATCAAAGCTGGAAATTACAGTATTATATAGTCACCAGATTGGTGGTTACCTATTTTCTGGGTGATTGCTAGCCCGTATGTTGTAGTTTATGCGACTACTGAAGAAATGGGCAGAATTGTAGCACTGGTGATTGTAGCTGCTGTCATCATTGTGACCATTAGGCCTGAATCCTGGTAGTTTATAATCGAGCTAACCCCCTTAAAATACAGTTTGAATGTACTGGTTGGCTTCAAAGAGGAAGGGTTCCGAACATTACTAAATGCCATAACTACATTGAGGATGGCCATCTCAGAAGTAAAGCAGCCAGTAATCTCCAATGTGTTGACTACTGCCTCACTTACCACACATGTCGTTGTCGAAAATGAGGCGGAAAGCAATTGTGAGTTCTATGGTGATGTCGTAGTTGGAAAAACAACTTGTATGGAACCGCCAATAGGAATGGGATCATCAAGGGTGACAGTAATCGTATAAGTAGTCAATTAGTATGTGACGAGTGATGTCGGAGTGACGAGGCCACCAGTGAGTGAGTTTGCATTCATGGTGACTGTGATTCCAGACTCAATCCTATCTACCAGGCTGGTCAGGGATGAGTCATAATATGAGTAGATCTTAAAGGACCCAGTCTCTTTGGCCTCATTTGCATTCTTCACGAGAGTGACCGTCACTATGATTTATACTCCAGAGCTAATGGCTGCTCCCATTGTGACAGTTAATGTGGTGATAGTGTTCACAGCACAAACATGCCCAACAATGTTGACAGAACATGCAGATGTCCCCAGATGCATTTTGAGGTCAGCAGGAAACACAACACTCAGAAAACTGCCTACGATCAGCCTGTTCCTCAATGTGATCCTTATTGTGTAGGTGTTAATCTCATTGACAAAACTGTTGGATGGGTTTACTTGGGTATTTGTGAAGATCCCAGGCACTATTGTATATTAAATGGATTGCTCATCGATTTTATAATGCACTCCATCTGTGCCTACTTGGTAAGTTGAGAATTTAATGGAGAGAGGTTTGGTTGATGGGGGATTAATGACTGTAAAGGAATTGATTCCGACTGTAGTGATGTTGGCCATTGTAATCGAGGTCGAAGTCACGCTTTAAACAATGGATGAGCCCAAATATGTCATGGATAAGCTGGAAGGAAATTCGAATTTTACTCGATTGTTGCCAGTCCTTGGAAATGGGTTGATATCCATAAAGATAAAACGAACTCCTGTGTTAGTGGCGCCGATGTTCAAATTAGCAATATTGAAGGTCAGGGTGCTGAATTCATTTGGTAAAGATACTGTGTGCCTATTATTTCTGCAGACTTGAGTCAGATATTGATCTGTCATTAGTTCGAAGTCTATTGGCCCGAATGGCTCGAATGACCAAGGATTCCTCAATGTGGCGATTGAAATTGATATTGGTGTGAGGCTTGTTCGATCGCTTGTGATGAAGCCTCTGATGTCTATTGTTTCTTCAACGCTGACTGTATCGATGTCGCACAAAAGGCTTGGAGAGTCTGAGCCCTAAGTTATCAAGCATAAGTACCGATATCCCTGTGCATGTTAAGAACGTTGAAAGCTTATTCGAGAGGGTTCCATACCAAGTCGGCGTCCTTATCAATACGTATGAGTCTTTCATAATCTTGTAGGCGGGCTTAAAGCTAAATGTCTGCGTCGAAGAAGCCCCTGTTACTTGTGTTGAACTCGAAATTGAGCATGCAGTCATGGTGGAGGCCGTATATGGAACGAATGCTGATCCAATTGCCTGCAATGTTCCGGCGCTGCTGTATATATTGGTGCCAATAGTCTCTGTAGTTTCGGCATAAGGGTTATCAATATCGAACTGGAGGGATAAGAAGGTATATGTGCCCGGACTGACAAACATCCCAGTCAGCCGCACTTCATATGTTTCAGAACCCCCTGTATTGTGAATGACAGTGCAAGTAATTGGAACAGGAGCCGTCATCAGGTTCGTGGAAGCCTTGCAGTTAGCGAGAGTTGTGGGAGTGATAGAGTATTTGCCTGTAAAAATGAGGGATGTGTAGGAGTTGGCTGAGAGTGTGCCCCCAGCAATGGTATAATTGATGTAATAGCTGGTGGCTGGGGCCAATGTGTGATAGGATGTCAAGAGCTAGGATGCAAATGTAATGGATAATACGCTATAAGCGCGAACTATTACTGCGAGGAAGATAACTAGTTTTGCGACTATTTACAGCATATTCAAGCTATATATTATAGGAGCCGAAGAGGATAGATAATGAGAATATGGGATTAGTTATTTATAAGTTTCAAATTAAAAGATGGCTGAGGAAACTGAAGATATCACATACCCCACTGACGAAATCGACAAAATCATTACAGATGCGATCGACGCTGTCTTGATGAATAAAAACTATGAGGAAGCACTCGTGCCCAGATGGATCAATTAGATTAATGAATTGGTCATGGATAAGCTTGTCGATCATCCCCGCCCATTCAAGTTTCTACTCAATACCATGATCATGCAGAGAAAAGGGGCCAATGTAATTGTCTCCAATAGCAATTTCTGGGATACTGGGCTCGACCAGGCTGTCGTATTTCTTTGGCCCAAGTAAAAGCCAGGCAAGGCTGAACTTAGCAAGGAGTCCATTCAGTGCATGGTCTCAGTCTACGCAGTCAGCACATTGAACAGCTTAAGCTTATTCAAAAATTAATTGTGAGCTGCTCTAGCCATTGATCCCATTCATGCAATTATTTCTTGTTTATAATTGTATAATTGTAGCTGCTGTTCTGCTATGAATATTTAGTTTATTGATCTGACATTGAATAGAACCCAATATAAAATATTCAGCATTATGAAATCAACCGCAAAAATCTCGAACTCCATTCCAGTTCGGGGGAGGAATCATGTTTCTCTCAGCTATAAAAGCCATTAAGTTTATGCTTGGCCCGTCTTTATGATCTAGTCCTAACACCTAAGTATAAAATTATAATTACTTCTGTCTTCTTAAACACCTCCATTGCCTGAGCCCATTCCCCATTTTGATACAATTCAAACCCAGTCTTCCACTCCTCGAAGAAGAACTTGGTGAATGGCTGTCTCATTGCAGCGATATCTTGGTCATCACGCCAAATATTCGTAGTTGTCCTTTTCTTTTCGATTTCTGCCATCAGCAAGTCTCTTTCGTGGCTGAGATACACCTTCGCCTTCTTCTTCTCGAAGGCAGATCTCTCTACATGCTTGTGAATCCCTTTCGCTTATAGTAAGGCATCAGTTGACAAATCTATTGCATATAGTTCCATAGGCTTCTCTCCGGCTTTTACTTGTACTTTATCAACTTGCCTTAAGTATTCCTTCACTTTGGGAGTCATGAGGTTGTAAAGGTCCCCAGTTATGAGAATTGAAGTTCCATACTCCTTTGTTGCGGCTTACAATCTGCTGGCCATGTTTACATGAGGTCCTAAATAGCTGGCATCAATTTTGAATTCAGATCCGATTGGCCCTTCAATGGCCCACCCCACATGAAGTCCAAATCCCATTCTGACTCCCTTAAAGTTTTTAATCCTTTCCTTGAGGCCTTTGTTTTCTCGATACTTTTGGAGTTCAAAAGATCTGGTGATTTCCGCGATCATTTTCACAAATGAATAAACTGCAAGGTCAGCAGTTTGTCTGATTTTTAGTGTTGATCTCAGCTCAAGGGATATTTAATGTCGATTTTGAACACTCACTGTATCATCATCCTGGAACTTCCAAACTAACAGAAATGCATCGCCAATATTCTTGTTAGGGTTTCCGCCGACTCTGTTAACAATCTTATGACAAATTTAGGCAATTTAGTTCACAAACACCATGACTTTGGCTTAAAGAACTTCTGTGGCATCCGTGAAGTTACGGATATCACAGAATCCGAATATCCCAATTATCTTCTTCCCCGGAATCATGACATTGAGCTGCCCGCAGTTTTATATATTTTTGGCAATAAGATCCGTGCCTGCTTCTCCGAACCCGACAGCCAGGAGTGAACTAATTTTGATGATCATGTTTTCAAGAATGGCAGGCTCTGTTTGCCCATTTTAATTTTATTCTTCAATAAGAAGGAGATCTTCTTCCGACATTTTGTTGTTTTCAGGATTCTTCTCGAGAGATTGCTTAATCATCATTTGCTTCTCAATGTGCTTCATCGCCTCCAAAGGGTGATTCGAAATGCGCTTCACGGTCTCAATCATGTTTTGCAATGGCTCAAGTGCGTGAATTTCGAGATCTCTTGAAAACAGTAGCGTTACAATAATCAATAAGACGCAGACAAATATAGTTCGGCCGATATTTAGTTGGGCGCTCAAGATATTTGTGGCTGAAATATTGAAAATGACCGTGTCATTGTTGTAACTTAAGTTGATATTGACCTAGTCGGTTCTTAGTTATGTCAGAGGAGTGATGTTTTGGTATTCGGGGTAATCGAGCGGAAACTTACAACAAGTTTCATTCACTACCATATCGAAATACACCAGGGGTTGTGGAACTTGAAGCATCTCGTCAATGAAGATCTTTGCCTCTATGTCATACTGAGATGAGGAAATATTAGCAAAGAATGAAAGCTACTCAATACCTTTTGAATAACTAGATACGTTGTCAAACCACGTGGTTCCATTCAGCAAAGGAATGCTAATCAGAATAAGTAGTATCATAGAGATAATGTTTTTTTGGATCTCGTCGTTCAGCTTTGTGCCCACTTTGGTCTCAGTTGGAAAATCTAACTAAGTTTGACTCCCCGCTGACTCGCTAGGTGCTGGCTGCTGAGGTTGATTTTAGATATGCTATACACTTGCGAAGTGTTCATTGCTGTTTCCTCTCTCCTTTTCAGCGTCAGCTTGTCTCTTTTATTCCACTTTTTCATCATGCATTGCATTTTGAACTGGCTTTTATGGAATGTTCATATCGATGCATTTTAACATCGCGCTAGGATGCATTTTGAGGCTCTGATTCCGCGAAGGATGGAGAATCGAAAGCTTTCTTTGCGATCCCTCAAATGCGATATTCTTAAGAGACACCTCATGCTTTGAAATATTCTCTTTTGAGTTTTTTTGAATGCCAGAATAAGTTACAGCCTATTGGATCCTTTATATTCTTTTTGAGTTTTTTCTCCATTCATGTCCGGGATCGGCAACTTTAATTTTAGCAATTTCTTTTGCCTTTTAGGCTTTGAGCTTTGCTTCATTTTCTCTAGTCATTCGGTTGGAAGCTGTCTTATAGAGCCTGAGGACTCTAATAAGCCTAAGCATTCTGATTAGTTTCGTGGATTTTGCTCCAATTTTGGATGCTCGGGAAGCTCTTGCAATTTTGGCAATACTGGCCGCAGCCTCGACTCCTTGGCCTCCATTCATAAGTTAGGTAACCCAGACAAGATCAAGTAGCATAGTCAAAGTGGAAATAATATCAAGCCAGAAGTAGAATTTCAAAAAGTAGCCTTCTTTAGTAAGCGAAAGTGCAACCATTTCTATAACATAGATGCTCATGCACACAATCGTCAAATACGAAAATGCCTCATCACTTTCGTGCTTAAATGCAATTTGTCGAATGTCATCCGAGAAAAGAGTGATGATAGTCACAATGGTGGTGAGGATGGAAAAGGGTATTCCTTCAAAAAACTTTAAAACGTTCTATTTAATTTCTAAAATTACAGATCCAACTTCGGTATGCCCAAGGAATAAAGGACACTTGTTCTCTCCCTTCATAAAGTTCTTCGAGGTTCCCCCTTTGGCCGCATTCTTCTGCGTGGAATTTTTCTGCTACTGCATTTCTATTTAGAATTTGTGTTATAATAATTTAAAGCACTCATAAATTAAAAACAGCAATGCATATTCTTAGAAATAAGAATGTAATAAATATTTAACTAACATATTTATAGTTCATATTATTTTAACATTTTAACGTTTACTTCAAATGGCGAATAACAAGAAAGAAGCCTTTGAGAAATAGAAAAATTCGCTCTACCTCAAAGAAATTGTCACCAAAAACCCCATATTTTCCAAAGAGCATATCGACTAATTCTACTCGATGTTCAATCTTTATTGTGACCCTAAGCGCTTATGTGACATCGCAGATATCTTGAACACGGCTCGGACATTAGGGTTTGATCGCAAGTACAAAATCATATATCGGGCGCTGACTTAAGTGGTTGATGCGCTTAATGGCACGTGGATTGACTTCGAGACCTTCTGACTCTCATTACAAACAAGCTGGTACTATTCTCATAATCTTAGGGTAACCCCTTCAATAGCGCTGGCAGGAAATCCATGTTCGATTTAGTGGACCCGCACAAAAAAGGTGTCCTAACTCTCGAAGATCTGAAACGGGTTTCATAATAATTGAAATTTAATCTTGAGGAAGAGGAACTCAAGGAAGTTATAAACAACGTCGCAGGCTTCGGTAAAACTGACATTACATGGGAGCAATTCAATAAATACATCAGCCGCAAGGTCGATAAACTTAACGCATGAACCCATCAAATATGTATGCATTTTATGATATCTATTCTGATCTTACAGCATTTATCAATTGTTTACTGTAGAATATAAGCAAGTAACTCATTTTGTAATATATGAATGCTTTAATTCTTCATTATGTTTCATTATGATTCGAAATGTAAGTTTCATCCTTTGCTGCTCTCTCTGAAATCGCCTTTAACTATTTATTACTTGCTTTTAGTTTATTATTTACAAAAAAGAGTGGTATCTTGTGACTATCTGAGCCCTGATCTACTTTTGGTGAATAATTCGAGTTTCCTTTCTTTCTTTATCGTTTCAGAATGAAATTTTGACTGACATCAAGAATAATAATTACTATTTTATTATCAATAATTATTTTGGATCTTTTATAAAAGTGCAGTTATAAAATTTTAAGGGTTTGGATTGCAGACTGATATCTTCTGTTTGCCTCTGTGGTGAAATAATTTAACTATGCTAATTGTGCTGAGTTCATTCGTCTAATTATGAATCTTTTCATGATTCATGGCCGAGATTTTCCCAATTGAAATCATAAATTTCATGTGATTAGTTTGCCAGAAGGATTTTTAAATGTATAAGAATTATAAATTGATAGGATTGATAGGATTGATAGGATTGATAGGATTGATATGATTGATAGGATTGATATGATATGATAATATCCAAACTTCCCTATGCATCATACTTCATTAAAATATCTGAAATGTGATGATGTTACTTGATATTCATTATACTTCTTAATTCTGACTCTAAAATGGTGATATTATATTTGTAGCAGCAACACGTATTCATGAGTCAGAGGATGGTATTTCCTTCTTTTCTCGATTAGTAAGCTCTCCAAGAAACCTGTCCCTACTAATTTTAACGCAAATCTGTGATCACCCTCATGGAAATGGTCAAAGAATAATTAGGAAATGCACTTAATCCCAAATTCGTATCAGGACATCGCAAATAACTCGAAACCCCGCATTTTTGCATAAATATCACCACACGGATGAAGAAGTGGACGTAAATGTGACTAATATCTCAGAATAATCAAAAGACTGACCGACATTATTAAACTTTAACAAAAACTAAGGGTCAAATATGAAGCTCGTATTCCAAGCGTACCTCTTCGGCATTAGTCCGAACTCAATTAATAAAACTGGAATCAAGTCTTATTATTCGTTGAAATATTCCTCAAGACTATATCAGCACAGAATTAGGTTTGCCAATAGCCATAGTTTTTAAAATTTATAGAAAACTTGGTGCCGCCCTCAAGAAGTATTGCTCTGCTAACTTAGAAAAAATGAAGGTTTTTGCCCAGATGGAACTCAAAAAGAAAGCAGGAGGCCGCCATAATTAATCCACAGTAAAAAGAGCGTTAAACTACTTCATAAACTGGACGACCAAGTTCTTCACCATTTCGAGCGAAGGTGTATACTTTACAGCCAGCGAAGATGATTTTCGGATAGAAGAAATGATTCAGTTTTCATTCGGTTTTACTCTGCAATACGGTTAGGCCCAAACTGGCTATACTTACGGAATCTTGTTAAACTCCTCTCAAAGATTACTAAGCATCGACGCCTAAAATATATTCAATCTGACCTATTTTGTCTATTGGCTGCGCAAGGCCATGAAGGATAACGACTATCTCAGCAAGAAGAGGTTTGAGAGTTTCGCATGTGTGCGCGAGAAATGTGACAGTCTGGCTTATATTGATGGCAAACCATATTTTTCTGATCTTTGCGATGCACTCTCAACTGCGCAAAGGGAAATATTCATCACAGGCTGGATGATTTCTCCCTATTTCTGCCTCAAGCGACCGGATCATAATCATGAAACCCGCATTGATAAGGTGCTGGAGAGAGTTGCCACATCTGGAGTCAAAATAAACATCATTGTGTATATGGAGCCGAAAGTAGCCCTGAATATTGACTCATAATACACCTAGGAGTATCTGTCTGGATTGAGCCCCAATATCAGAGTCCTGAGACACCCACCCTACGTGCTGATTCCCTTTTTGTGGTCCCACCATGAGAAGATGGTGGTAATTGACCAAAAAATAGCCTTCATGGGAGGCCTAGATATCGGCTATGGCCGGTGGGATGACTGCAATCATTTACTAAATGACGAAGCAGGTTAAATTTGGTAGGGAATCGATTATTGCAACTATCGTGAAACTGATATTTATAGACCGAAGTAATATAAAGTTAGCAGCATAAATCGCAAACTAAAGCCGAGAATGCCATGGCATGATATAGCAGTAAGAATAACAGGTCCTTCGGTCATCGACATTTCAAGGCATTTCGTGCAGTTTTGGAATTATGTCAATTTCCAGTTGAGTATGAATGAAAGAGAGCTGCTTGTCTTTGCAGGCCTACATGAGGATAACCAAAGCTCCTTTTCACATCATGCTCACAACCGTTAAAAGTAAAAGTAAAGATAAAAGTAAAAGATAATCAAATAAAAATAAAAATAAGCAGAGAAATAAGCATCGAAACTAACCGTCAACAATAGATACTCCCGTCGATACCATTAATTTTCATCAGAGTGCTACTAAGTCAAAGAACAAAGCCATATCGACATCAACAGACAGTCCTTGGAAATCGATATTTCGGAAGGTGGCAACGAAGAAGAACTGTAGTTCTATACGAGTCATCTTCAAGCCTAAACTTCCACTTAAATAATTGATAACCTCTTTAAAAAAATAAAAGACAAATCCCCCTTCCCAAGAAGCAATAGACATGCATTCAATATGTAGGAGCTGATTGTCACCTAGAAAAAGTAGGACTTTTAAATTCAAAAGGGAGCACAGTATCATCAAATGTTAAGAAGCGCTTCAATGTGGGGTCTTGGATTGAATGAAGGTCAAGAGGAGAGATCTATTTTGAAAGCGTATGTGGAGTTAATTTTTAACTCGAAGGAACACATTTATATTTAAAACCAGTTTTTCATATCCAAATAAAACACGGTTGCCAAGGCCATCATTGAGAGGATCAACAGAGCGTACGAAAATAAGTAAAAGTTTAAAATCCTTGTAGTTATGCCATCTTTGCCTGGCTTTGAAGGAGAAATAGACGAAGAAAACTCAGCAGTTATGAGGGTTCAAGTCCATCATATTTACTCGACCATATGTCGAGGCCCTTAGTCTATCTTTTAAAATCTTAGCTTCATTCCCAATTTAAGTGACTACATTTATTTTTTTACTTTGAGGACGCATGGAATTATCAACGATACGCCAGTCACAGAGATTATATATGTCCACAGCAAACTAATGATAGTCGATGACTAAAAAGTTATTATTGGTTCTGCAAACATCAATGATCGAAGTCTGCTGGGCAGCAGAGATTCATAGATTGCAGTATTAATTGAAGATACAGAATAAATTAAAATTAAATTAAAGGGCCCTGAAAACAAAAACTAAAACTAGAAGAGCAAAGTAAAGAAATAAAGAATAGTTAAGAAATTAGCATACAATCTTAGAAACAATCTTTATCGGGAGCACTTTGGAATTACCGAATTATAAGCTGCAGATTATCATAATGAGGACGTCTGGCACTAAATTATTGAACGAGCAGATAAAAACCAACAAGTTTATCGTCAATTGTTTGGTATTTACCCTGACAACAACATTAAAAACTTTAAGGACATTCAAAAGTATGGCTAAAAAGCAGACTGCTCCAAATATGATCTCATGAAGATTCTTCTCAAAGGCAACGCCGTTCCATTTCAGACCTAATTTTTAAGAGAAGAGAACTTGGAATTAAAAGCGAGCCAAAAATAGTACTTTGTTCCTGCTATAAACTTCACCTGATTTAGATGTTATATGCTAATTTTTATGAAAACATGCAATTTATGAAAGTTTAATCTCGACTTTTTGTTAAGGGAATCGCTTTTTAGGGTTCTAAATTTTGGGATGAAAGACAAAGGCAGTTTGTTGTAGAGATTGCTTATCAGCTTCAGGGACTACTGTATGCTCATTTAAATTGATAAGCAGGCATATATTTATTTACTGAGCAGTATACCGAAATACGTTGAATTTAACGTGTTTGTTGGATTAAAGAGGATCCGACAGTTCAACAGCCTCTTTGTTCACATAAAAGATAAGGCATATTTGAATTATATACGACTCAATTTGTTCAATTTTCATGAACTCAAGCAATTATTCACCTTATCATTTATTCGTCTTATCATTTATTCACCTTTAGGAGATTTCAATAATTTGAGAATAAATTTCGAGTAGCAATAAAAACCGATGTAAGAAGAGTCTAGTGTTTCAAAGCAGATAAAAAATAAAGATTTTATCTGCCGAAATTGCCGTAAAATCTTTGCGAAGCATGCGAACTACTAAATCCATCTGAAGAGTAAATGCGGAACTTAGACTGACATCAATAGCAGCCAGCATGAATTTCAAATACTGTAAACCGCATATATAAACTACAAGGAGAATTCCTCCCCTGACTAATTTGATTCTCTTATTGAATCGGTGAAGCAATTGAGGGAGGATGCGAAAACAAATGCTTAAGAAAGTCAAAGCCTTGAGGCGGAGGGAAACTACTACTTCTTCAAAGGCGACTTCTAAAACGCCATTGAAAGATATTTGAAGTGCCTCTAACTGTTCAGTCGAGAGTGGAATGTGAATGGTTTCAATTTTCATTACCATGGAGTTGGCGCGTAGCTCTCAGTTTAAGAGAACATCGATTACATCTAACATGACCCTGGTTCGATATATCTGAGCTTCATAAAGAAGAATAGCATCCAGTTTTACAGTTTCCTCAACGCCATATGCATCATCATCAAAGTAATGAGAAAAAAAAAGTGCTTTGCTTCTAAGAATTATCGAGCCACTCTGTTGTCTCTCATTTAAAGCCTGAGGGAAACAAACTCGAAGAGGACAACCCAACAGCAGAATTGCTACCTTTTAAAATTCGAAGCAGACATTTTATTCGAGCTGATCAGATTTTGCGAATCTTAGGAGGCGCAGAGAAATTATAAAAAAATAAATAAATAGATTTATAAGAAATTAATTGATCCCTAAAACAGCTGCTTGGAAGTTGATTTTATCACTAAGCTTAGTAGCCACTTAGGCGAACTTAGATTTCGTTTGAAGTCACTGACTTACGAGCAATTCTTCCGAAAATCCCAAAACATTATCAACGAAACGAATCTAATGGGCCAAAGTGGTAGCTAAGTTTATAAAACTTTCGCCTGTCAAATCAGCTTTTGCTGTAAAAAATAACTGCTAAATTATACATTGCATCATAAAATGTTCGATAAGTTCGAGGAAAATTTTGTAGCATTAAAGGAACAACTCAAAGATTATCCGTAGTTCGTTCTGAGTTTATTTGAAAAAATTTACCTGAAAAGCAAATCCATTGAAATATAAAAATATCTGAAATTAGCATAGAACATATTCTAACAAGCAAAATTACTCTTTAAAGATCGCCCACGAATGAATTACGAGTGCAGAATAAAGTATTTAGATATCTTTGAAATAATTATCGAACCAAAAAGAATCCACGATGAACTAAAGGAGGCAGAAAAGCTCGAGAAATAACATAAGCTAGGCGATTTTCAGGTGTATTTTATGAGAGGCAGAAAAAAGATGGGCCAAGAGCAATATGATAAAGCAATAGAAATCTTCGAATCTATTGAACTAAAACTCCTCGATCAGACAATCCTCAATAAAATATATCGAATCAAAGGAAAAGCTTATTCAAAAAGATATTAACAACTAACGAGGTAAAAATAACAGAATGAACTTTAGAAGAGCGATTGCTGTGAAAAGGCACAGAATCATTTCAAATAAGCTTTGAAGAATAAGGTAAGCTCATCCGATTTGGGGAAGACCTATTATGAAATGGGCATGCATCAAGGAATACTGAACAATATGGCATAAGCTAAAAAATATTTTGAATTCGGGAAGTTGTATGAACATGAAGACGCTTAGCTGTAATTGCTCTTAATGACTCAGGAAGATTTCAATAAAGAGGAAATGCTTTAAAAGTATTTGGCTAAATATAAGAACAAGCCTAACAGATCTGCTAGTAATGCCCTATGTCTACAGTATATGAAGGCCCATAAATATGAACAGGCCTGTAAATTGTATGAAAAGCTGTAAAAAGATGGCATACTTGATACAACTATTTTGAATAATTACGCA
>NW_028282743.1:0-16667 GCF_059751285.1 Brachycentrus maculatus
TGCTTATAGGTCACTCTTCTGTCAGCCTTGCTTTGAAATAAGACTTCCTCGAGATATTTATAGAGTTTTCATCTTCGAGAGTTACCTCTGTCTTTTCATGCCTCTCGCCTTTTAGCTCTTGTGCCAATTTGTTTATGAATTGGCCCATTAGTCGCTTGGCTTCGACCACCCTGCTGATCGCTGTGATTTTATCAGTTATGCCCTTGGGGCTGAGATTGATAGTTTTATTGGGATTTTGCAATTTCTCACCGTCTAGCTTCGCTTATGAGCAGTCGATTTGCTCAACAATTTGAATCTTTTGAAGACATCGCTCATGGTAATCACCCCGTCTTCGTTGAAGTCCCAAATAGGAAGCCCAGAGTTGCCCACCCTCGCGAATGAATGTTTTTCAGGCTGTCGACCATATCGGAATAGTTTTCTCATGGTAAGATCGTTGGGGATTCGCACCTCGAAAAATGCAAGCATGGCTTGACAGAGGAGTTTGAGGGAGACTGGAATGCTGTTGAGATATGCATTAATTTGCTACTTGGTTGTTGTCTATACTGCAACTGGACCTGAAACTATTTGCGAATCCTTGTTAATTTTCATGGCAAGTAAATCTGTGGCCATTAATGAGTTTCTTCTCTTTTTGCGTTTGCTGACTAACAAGGCTTTATCGCATAAAACCTGCCAAATGTCATTCCGAAATCAACTCCGACAGTGGCTTTTCATTGCAGTTTGAGGATGCTTAGATCCTTCGAGGAGTCAATTTTCTAATTATCTCGCTTTATTTTGGGAAGTTTCAGATTATAAATTGTTTTACGGTTGTTTTTTTATTATTGCTTCACAATATCTAGACGGATAATCTGCTATGAGCTTTGTTTTATTTCAGAGGTGATATGCGATTGCTGGGCTACTTCGAATACTCATAATCTTTAATGGCGCTAATGAAGCTGGGATCTCTCGTGCTTTCAGGGTTGTCAAGTAGGGTTAGGATTTCTCTATACTGCTCACATTTCGAGAATGCTTTAATTTTGCTCTTTACTTGTCCACATAGTAATTCGTTTATTTGATCGATTAAATTGACTCTAAGTTAAATTTAGTACTCTCTTTCAGTCTGAGACTCTAATCCAAATACTTTTCCATTGTACTATTTCTTCTCCAACTCGAATTGAAGTGAGAAGATCGTGAATTTGATAATGAATTTTATTGGTACCTGCATTTATTGATGCCGCTATTGAGAATTGACCCATGGAGTTTCTACTTGATCAATGATTTGATGCACTTATCAATAAGCGTTTCATGTTTGGGCTCTTTGTGCTATAGTTAGGGAATCGAAGCGACAGGATGCAAATGGGCCACCAAGTCTTGGCTCATTCCTTGGATTCTTTATGTTCTTCGCATGTGAGTTAGTAGTGCAATTATTTTATTATTTTATTGTGTCTTGCTTATAATTTTATATGGGTAGCTTTAATCATATTATATTCTATTGTATTCATCTGTTTAGTTTTATGCTATATGAATCCAAAATACTTATGCTTTAAAATGTGACGAGATAGTGCTGTAGAGTGATTTAATTTTCAATTGTAATCAAATGTCTGGGTACAAATAAGAATGCAACTGTCAATATCTATGCTTCGTCAAGATAAAAGTCCTGAAACAAATTTCTTTAAACTCTGAATAAAATGCATTCGAGTGAATGCGTAAACTCGGAATTCCAGATTGCAATATTGTATTACAACTTATATTTAAATAAATTTGAAATATGCATCCTCCACCTCCACAAGATGAAGACCCGAAACTGCAGAACCTCACCAAAGAAGAACTCAGAAAATTGAGAGATCTATGAAGAGGCCGGAGTTTATGGGGCTGCTCATGAGTACATGATTGAAATTTCTGACCCCAAAAATAAAGACTAGTAATGACCAGTACCTCAAACAAATGGAAAGAGAAGGGGAACTCCCCAAACACATGAAGCTTGTTTAACTGAAACCTGAATTCTGCTTCCGAACTCACATTATTTCGAAACAAAACAAAAAGCACGAAATGAAATTCTTTATCAACATGTGTTCCTCTGTCTATATTGAAAAGCCTGCATGCGAGCCTGCTGCAGGGGAAAACGGTAAAGGCGGATATTCTTGGAAGGTCCCCAACTCCATGGGTAAAATCAGGTATGACCAAGACAAGCGTACGTTCCATTATAATATGCATAGATAAAAATCCGTGCCAAGTTGTCGATTGTGGTTTTCATCCCGACACCTTTACATTTTCTACTCATCCTTCATTTCAGGCAATGATCATTAGTATCGCTATTGAAAGTGCGTAGAAGCAATTGGGGTAGCGAAAGGAATCCTTATCTCGCGACTACATTATTTTGAAGAATGTGAAGTGTAAAGGAGAAAATGGGGAACCAGCACTGCTCCCCCTTCGATACATTGAAGGAAAGTCCTATAACAGAGGGGAGGGCCCTGTAGAATTATAGAGGGACTTGGAAGGGAAGGAGACGAAGCTGCAAAGGTAAATAAATGCTCAGAAATAAAATTATGAAAAGTAGAAGCCAAAGCCGAAAAGGAGAAAGATGAAGAGCAATAAATAGTGGATGAACTTGATGAGGGAAACAAAAGATTGGTGGAGGACCTGTAAGTCGGAATCCATGCTCCGAAATACACGACTATTTATACTTACAACACTGAATACTCTGATTTTTGGACGAGCCGATGCCCAAAAAACAAAGGAAATTGCCTAGCAGTTACTCTGTGTAGTTCATCGTGCCAAGGATGGAGGGAATATCTGAAGCCTCAAAACTGTAAATCAACGAGAACAAAATATTGTTCGAAGTAAAGGAAAAGTATTACATCGATTTGAGCTTTGAAACTCTAAAGGTCAGGTACCCGCTTTTGACTAACGAAGCCAAAGCCAAATTCGACAAGAAGAAGAAATTGCTAAAGGTGCAGATCCCAGTCGACTCGAACAAACTGATTGAAAGCAAGGCCTTCGAAGAAGAGAACAAATCAGAGGAGTAATAATAAAGTGCATATGTTGAGAACTAAACTTGTCCCAACCCCAACCCCAACCCCAACCCCAACCCCAACCCCAACCCCAACCCCAACCCCAACCCCAACCCCAACCCCAACCCCAAATAACAGAAAAAACTCATTGAAGAAATCGATGAGGACGATATCATCGAATAAAAATAAGATACTTAGCGAAAGAACAACAAAGAATCAGTTGAATAAGTCAGCGAGCAACCCACTTATGGATATCCGACCGATATATTCTCCTTGCGCAAATACTACAATGCCAATTACAGCGCTAACCGAAATTAGGCAATTACCCAAACTCAGCAATCAAGACTAGCTTTGAACTATCTGGTCAGTTAAAACTAAAGCCGCCTCATAGTTATGATTCGAATGCAGAATTATCTCGATGCCGAAGTCTCTGCAGCTTGGCAAATAAATGCACAGCCTCTATAAAATAAGTAAGAGTTCTAGTTGGGAGAGTTCTTAGTGAAGTGGGATAACACTTCTGCAAACGAGCTTCACTTTCTGCATGTTAAGGTCATGAGCTCCAGCAAAGAGAATATTGAGTAAATCGAAGTATGCAAGAGAATTGGTTTTTATGTGCTCAGCATTCGGAAGAGTGCTAAAACACTTTTAAATAAACAGTCTTTAGTTAATGTCTCGCAACAGTACTTGTAGTAGGGATTGCAAAGATTCTAATCTGTGTTCACTGCCCTTAAGGCACAGTAAAAGTAGCGTTAGCTCTTAAAGCAGTAATAGCAAAGAGCAGCTGAAGAACAAAACAAACTCAAGCCAATACAAAATGTGCAAGAGCCATAGAATCAGATGAGTAGTAAAGATGAGGATAGTAACAAATTAAGCGAAAAAATGGAGGAATTAGATACATAGTAGCCAATTAAAGTGTTAAGTCAAGACCTACATCAGCAGGCCAACTTGTTTGAGAAATTGCCATTTCAATTCATTCGATTCCAAGTGCCATTTATTGATGCATTAAATTGATCAAATGTAACTTATATCCAAAAGCAGATTCGTATATTAACATATGCATATAATGCACTCTTATTATAAATCGGGAAGCAGGAGTTCAGACTTTCCGTAGATATGTTGCTCCACATAAATTAATAAATTGCGCTAAGTGACTAATGAATCAATAGCCAAAATTGCTCTTATGGCTGCTCATATTCTTATTCTTTTTCCTGAAATGGCTCTAATTTATGGCTTTGTGATAATCCTTCAGCTACTATTAGAGGCCGCTGATCTTATTCACATAGAATGTCCTCTATCTCTGCCAATCTCTCTATTTTATTTAATGGTGCTGCAAAATGCTTTTCATTCGATTATACACTTGCAACAATTGGCTGTTATTTCCATTTTTCGTATTCAGACTGGTACGCTCGATCATGTCTTCCGAGGCCACGATACATGTGGTTGCTTCCTGTTTATTGTGTTCGTTCTGTGTTTGCTTTTTGACAGACACATCTGCAATCGAGTTGTAACGGGTGTTGGGTGCTGTTTATACTACGGTTGAGTATTGGCTGCTGGATTTGAGCTTGCCAATGGAGAGTTTACCCTTTGGGATGTTCGGAATGCTCCGAATTTGGCTTTCATTGACATCATTGTGACTCTGTGCTGATGCTTTATTGAGGGTCATTAGGTTGATATTCTTGCTGAGACTTTTCAGCGACTTCTAGATTTTGCTGTTCTTTTTAATGCTCGGGCTTGTGTTCTTATCCTCAATGGTTGATTTGCGGCACTGGATGTCAGAGGACCCATTCATTGCGAAGGAAGACACAGATTTAATGCTCTGATGCTCATTTTTACGGAGCTGTAGGTTCGTCTTCATTTTATTAATGCCTTTTATGGCAATGCTGCTCTTTTGTATACTCTTGCAATGTTCGTCATTCTTGGTATTGGATTTGATGAGTTATTTCCTGAGTAAACTGGAGTTCTGCTGGTTGATTAGCTTATATGAGTTTCTGTTGTTCTTGGTGAGGTCTCTAATGCTTTTGGTCTTGCTGTACTGCTCCAGATAATTCCGGCAATGCATCCTGTTTACGATTAAATTGTTATTATTGGAATGGCGACATAATCAAATTAAGCCAATGGTGCATTGTGGGATTGGAGTGATGCGTTTATAGAAATCAAATAGTGAGTATAGATTTAAAAAATATTTAAATAATGATACCAGGATTAGGTGGACTTGGAGGTTTAGGGGGACTTGGAGGTTTGGGAAGGGGTCTCGGGGATGTTCAACCCGAAAGCATCAACAAGCCTGATACTTCGGAACAAATTTACATCTCATCTTTAGCTCTACTCAAAATGCTCAAGCATTGCCGCGCTGGGGTTCCCCTCGAAGTTATGGGGCTCATGCTCGGCTAAACTGTCGACGAGTATACCATCAAAGTAGTCGACGTCTTCGCAATGCCTCAAAGTGGCAACCTTGTCTCTGTCGAATCAGTCGACCCCGTCTATCAGAAGGACATGCTGGACATGCTCAAGCAGACAATGAGAAACGAAAATGTAGTCGGATGGTATCACTCCCATCCCAGTTTCGGCTGCTGGCTTTCAAGTGTCGACATGAACACGCAGTAATCGTTCGAACAGCTCAACCCGAAGTGTGTTGCAGTCGTCATCGACCCCATTCAATCAGTTAGAGGGAAGGTTGTCATTGATGCTTTCCGCTTGATTGACCGAAAAGCTCTGATGACAGGCTTAGAGCCACGACAAACAACTTCAGTGAATGGGCACCTGAACAAACCCTCGATTTAGGCAATGTATAAGGGACTCAACAAATACTATTATTCCATCAACATCAATTACAAGACCAATGAGCTGGAAGAGAAAATGCTATTGAACCTCTACAAGCAAAAATGGAACCATGGCTTAAAACTCAAGGAGCAATCTGCAATCACAGAGCACAGCCATGAAAATTTCGAGAAAGTATCAAAATGGGCGGTCGAGTGGGCCAAAAGAATCGAGGAAGAAACCAAGAAAAATAAGAAAGAGCTCGCGATCAAAAATACGGGAAAACTGAACCCCAAGAGGCACATTTCAGAGGCCATCGAATAGACTGCGAATTAAAATATATTGGGCCTGCTCGGAGGCATGATTTCAACAAAATCCTTTTGAAATTTCGGATCAAGGCTCTGATGGAATAAACATCTAAATAAATTTATATTTTAGTAGATTTACCTTCGTTCGATGTGCAGAATTGTATCATTTCCAACCCCAATCCCAACCCCAACCCCAACCCCAACCCCAACCCCAACCCCAACCCCAACCCCAACCCCAACCCCTTTCCGATTTAATTTTATGCTTATGATTTTGATATTCATCATCATAAATCGTTTCATGAAATTTGTATCTTCTCATTTGAATACTCGAAAGGGCGAAGTAGACGATGGCAGCTATGAACTTATTACATTAGGAATTTCGTTTCAATTTGTATTGATAACCGTTATTCTAATTACATTTATAGAGTACATAATATACATTAAATGAATGTATGAACGATTAAAATTATGCAAGCGTATAATTAATTCATCATTTTTTGGCAGTCTTTTATTCTAGTAAAACAATATTCTTGTAGGAGCTGTTTTGCCTTTGATTCAGAGGCTCGAAACTGTGGAACTGCGGCTTTTAATTGTTTTTTGATTTTTTAATCAGCCCGAATTCTTTAATCTAAAGCTTTTCTTATAATTTTTTGGCCCTCTGATTCAGCTTCTCATCTCCTTCTATCCTTTGAGTCGGGAAGATATAGGATACTTGATGGGAATGGGCTCTCAAAAAGTTGTGATGCAGTCGATCTGTATCTTTTATCAGATTATTTTTGCCTTATTATCGTTTTTTTATCTGGTTTGAGCGCTCTCTAGACTTTTACGAAGTTTTGACATTTTGCATTTTTTCTTCCCAATGCTTTTGGAGTTCTTGCACGGCTTTTTTGCTGATGCTTGACCCAAATCCTATATCACTTTGTTTCTTTCTCGAAGATTTTGATCTATCAATTCCTTAAGATTGACCTTGGAGGGGATTCTTCAAATAAGGATCAATTGGTGAATAACCTGCCGGTTTTTCCTGATAAATTCGAGCTTTCTAGTCGCTTACCACCAATCTTTTAAGGCCCTGTAAATACGGGGAAGCGTTCGATTCCAGTCTTTTATTCGATCTTGAATTATATTGGTTTTCCATTAATGGATAATTAGACGGTTTCCATTCTTTATGCAGTACTTTATTGTCCTCAATTTATTTCCTGACTCTCGATTTGGGTGAGGATAAAGGCTGAACATTCTCATTGCAATTTTTATGGCTTCCTATCTTTTACTATTCGTTTTAGAATTTCGACTATTCCTGAGGTTGTTAAGTTTCATTATGGATTTTCTGATGCTTGCGAAGTCCAATTTTTTTAACTGCATTTGCGATTCGCTTTTTATGATGAAAGATCTGTGACTTTTTTTTGTTCGAAGTATGAATTAGAGAGTTATCATATGTTTTAATTTTTTCTGAGGAATCGATTCGTTCGGTAGGTTTCATCGAAGTTTGCGCGGAATTCTTGCATTGACTTCCCGTCTGAGATTATTGTTTCTTCCTTCTACTACTTGCTTATGACTATTTCAGAACGCCCTTCTCATGAAATTCAGGGAAATTTATTATTTACCCTGGCTCCGGCTAGGATATCTAATTATTACCTTATGAAAATTCTTAATGCTTGTCTTGTTTTATTCTGCGGTGTGATGATGGCTTAGACTGCTATTGTTTTTGGGGTTATAATTTTAATTTTGTCTGATTCCGTTTTTCTGATTATTTTGTCAGATTTATTTATTCGAATTCCTAAAATTATTCTGCCTCTTTTAACTTGAAGTTTTGCTATTCCCCTTTCATAGTTATTTTATTGATCTATCCTGATCCTCTGCGTTTTTTATCCAATTATTTTAAAAACATTTTATCTTGTTCGTGAGATTATTCTTTGGTTTTATTTGGCTTCTATTTTTTTAATTGATCCTTTTCTCTCGATGGCCCTTACTTTTTATTTAGATGCATAAGGTTTTCATTCACAAGCTGTTTTTCTTTCATATTCTCTTTGAACTATAATTTTTTTTGGCTTTTATCGTTTGATAAATTTTTCATTGAAGAATTTTTCGATTCATGCAAGGCTTTTCCAAAGCGTTCTTTTTGTTTCATTTTCTGTTGTGGTTTTTCTTAAGCAAAAGCATCTATATAATTAATTTCTTCCTGTGGCATTTCCTTATCAAATGATTCTACTGGAATTTTTTATTTGAGCTTTTTAGTTTCCTGTTTTGTTTCCTGCTTTGTTTCCTGTTGTGTTTCCTGTTTTATTTCTTTTAAAGACTTTTCCTTCAAAGAATGTTCAACTGCCTTAGTTTCCTGTTGTGGCTTTTCTTTTTCAGGCTCTAGCTTTTTAGTTTCCTGCTTTGTTTCCTGCTTTGTTTCCTGCTTTGTTTCCTGTTTTATTTCTTTTAAAGACTTTTCCTTTTAAGGATGTTCAACTGCCTTAGTTTCCTGTTGTGGCTTTTATTTTTCATGCTCTAGCTTTTTAGTTTCCTGCTTTGTTTCATGCTTTTTTTCCTGTTTTGTTTCCTGTTTTATTTCTTTTAAAGACTTTTCCTTCAAAGGATGTTCAACTGCCTTAGTTTCCTGTTGTGGCTTTTCTTTTTCAGGCTCTAGCTTTTTAGTTTCCTGCTTTGTTTCCTGCTTTGTTTCCTGTTTTGTTTCCTGCTTTGTTTCCTGCTTTGTTTCCTGCTTCGTCTCCTGTTTTATTTCTTTTAAAGACTTTTCCTTTTAAGGATGTTCAACTGCCTTAGTTTCCTGTTGTGGCTTTTCTTTTTCAGGCTATAGCTTTTTTGTTTCCTGTTTTGTTTCCTGTTTTGTTTCCTGTTTTGTTTCCTGTTTTGTTTCCTGTTTTGTTTCCTGCTTTGTTTCCTGCTTTGTTTCCTGCTTTGTTTCCTGCTTTGTTTCCTGTTTTGTTTCCTGCTTTGTTTCCTGCTTTGTTTCCTGTTTTGTTTCCTGTTTTGTTTCCTGTTTTGTTTCCTGCTTTGTTTCCTGCTTTGTTTCCTGCTTTGTTTCCTGTTTTGTTTCCTGTTTTGTTTCCTGTTTTGTTTCCTGCTTTGTTTCCTGCTTTGTTTCCTGCTTTGTTTCCTGTTTTATTTCTTTTAAAGACTTTTCCTTTTAAGGATGTCCAACTGCCTTAGTTTCCTGTTGTGGCTTTTATTTTTCAGGCTCTAGCTTTTTTGTTTCCTGTTTTGTTTCCTGCTTTGTTTCCTGCTTCGTCTTCTGTTTTATTTCTTTTAAAGACTTTTCCTTTGAAGGATGTCCAACTGCCTTAGTTTCCTGTTGTGGCTTTTATTTTTCAGGCTCTAGCTTTTTTGTTTCCTGCTGAGGCTGTTCCTTTTCAACCGATTCTGATTTTCTTGTTTCTTGCTGCCCAACTTTGTTAAATTCAGGTTGAACCTTTTCTTTTTCCAGACATTTCTTTACTTCTGATGTTTATTTCATTTACTAGTTACACTTTTATTTCTGTTTTTCCTAAGACTTATTTATTTATTTTTCTAACTTCTTATCTTGCTTTTACACTTTTTCTGAGATGCTTTTGTTCGATTAATCTATCTTCTATTTCTTCTGTTATCCTGATATTTCATTTTTTTTGTTTTGATCATTTTTTCTTTATCCTTATTAATTTACAATAAATTTATCATTAGCATTTGATACATTCTAATAAATAGAATTTAATTAATTTGCAATTATATTCATCGAAGTGAGTTGTGATGTTTAGCAGCTTTCATTTGCTTTTTATTCGATAGGAGTAATTGTATTTATTGCCAAAAATTATGAATGCTTCTTTAATCCTTTCTGATCAGATTTAATTTATTTATGGAAAGGTGTGAGATTTTCATTTAATTGAACTTTTTGGTTTGTTAATAAAAACTATTGTTATTCTTGTGAAGAGTTTGGAATGTTTGGAAAATTTTAAAGTGCTTTTCTGGGTGAAATATTGTTGATTTATTGCAAATCGTCGATATTTTTAATGAGTGATTCATTAGAATTTTAATTTGAGCCATTATTTGAAACATTTTTCACTGAAATTATTTCCTGCTTGAATGAAGGAATTGTTTTTTTAGAACCATACAACTTTACTTTTGTGTCTAATTCACTTTTGTCTTATGCCAATACGTTTCCAAGCACTTTATCATTTACATTGATCTAGGAATTGCCACCGACGACATGGATAAATGAAGAGACGCTCTTTTTGGATCCGTAAAGCTTCATTTTTGTGTCTAATTCACTTTGCTCCTATACTTATGCCTATGCCTTTCCTTGCACTTTATCCTTTACATTGATCTCGGAATTGCCACCGACGACATGGATAAATGAAGAGACGCTCTTTTTGGATCCGTAAAGCTTCATTTTTGTGTCTAATTCACTTTGCTCCTATACTTATGCCTATGCCTTTCCTTGCACTTTATCCTTTACATTGATCTCGGAATTGCCACCGACGACATGGATAAATGAAGAGACGCTCTTTTTGGATCCGTAAAGCTTCATTTTTGTGTCTAATTCACTTTGCTCCTATACTTATGCCTATGCCTTTCCTTGCACTTTATCCTTTACATTGATCTCGGAATTGCCACCGACGACATGGATAAATGAAGAGACGCTCTTTTTGGATCCGTAAAGCTTCATTTTTGTGTCTAATTCACTTTGCTCCTATACTTATGCCTATGCCTTTCCTTGCACTTTATCCTTTACATTGATCTCGGAATTGCCACCGACGACATGGATAAATGAAGAGACGCTCTTTTTGGATCCGTAAAGCTTCATTTTTGTGTCTAATTCACTTTGCTCCTATACTTATGCCTATGCCTTTCCTTGCACTTTATCCTTTACATTGATCTCGGAATTGCCACCGACGACATGGATAAATGAAGAGACGCTCTTTTTGGATCCGTAAAGCTTCATTTTTGTGTCTAATTCACTTTGCTCCTATACTTATGCCTATGCCTTTCCTTGCACTTTATCCTTTACATTGATCTCGGAATTGCCATCGACGACATGGATAAATGAAGAGACGCTCTTTTTGGATCCGTAAAGCTTCATTTTTGTGTCTAATTCATTTTTCCCTGAAGTTTTATCATTTGCTTTTAAATTATATAGTGGTTTATTTTTTTCCATTAATTCTATGGATTTTATTTTTTCAATACATTCATCCTTTTTCTCTAAAGAATTGCTGTTGACTTTTGGATTTTCAATGATTTCTGAGTTAAAGTCCACTTCTTGAGTAAATGAAGGAATGAATTGTTTAGTTCCGAGTAATTTAACTCTACTTTTTTAAGATCTTTCCATCAATGATACTATTTTTTCTTCAGACCTTTATACTTTTATTTAACTTTCGTTTTTCTCCAAATCATTCAAATTCGGGCAAGGCTTCTCTAAATCCGCTTAAATTTTCTTTAAATCATAATTTTTTTATTTTAGAGTTTAAGGATATGGTAAAAGCTGGTTGATTTCAGAAAAATATGCTGGCTCACGATTTTTTGATGAGCCGTATATTTTTTGTTTTTTGATATTTGTTTGCAAAGGCTTCAGATTATTTTGCGAGATGGGGAATTTATTTTGATCTTCAAACCTCAAATCTTATGAAAATTTAGAAACTACTCCTTATTTTAAGTTTTTGGACGAACTTCTTCTTTCGAAGCGAATATCTGTTTGATTTGTTTGATTTTAAACGAAATCGATGTTTGTTCTTGAAGCTGTTATATTCTTTCGACACCCAAAGACTTTTTTTTTGACACTGTAACTTCTGATTTCTGATTTAGCATTGTTCTCCTCAATTTTAGATCCTTCATCTTTTGAAGATTCATGATTTTATTTATTTGGTCGAGACAAACGAAGTTAAGCAGCGGGCCCTGATTATATATTTTATGACCCAGTTCCATCTTGATGGGGGCTTTGTAACTGATGGCTATCCGGATTTCTCTGAAAATTCGATGTCATATATTCTATAATTAATTAAACATTTTGCATTTTATGGTTAAAGAACAATAATTTAAACGATAGGGTTGCTTCGAAATCCATACGTCTCTAAAATATATACATTTTATGACAAAAACATATGAGGGGGGATATACAAAATATTATTAGTACTTAAAGCCCAAATTTTATAAATATTCCTGATCAGCATCTTAACCATTTCCAATAATGGCCCCATGCAATTGAATGCATAAAGAAGAAAATAGGCTGCTATGTAGCGGATGATGAGAGCCCACTCAATACCTAGAATCATTTGCATTGGCATTGCATTTTTAGTTCGCTTATATTCTATTTCGATATTTAAAGCATAAATAGAGATATTTTTAATGCATTTCGTCACCTCTAGAGTAATTGCAACTCTTTCAGGATACGCACTGAAGGAGCTGACAATTTCAAGTATTCGCTTGCTACTTTCAGCATCTAATTTAACCAAGCTTCAAGAATCAAGAACAACAATTTTTATCCCACAACTAGATTTATTTATTATTTCAAAATGTTTCGACCTATCATTTTGCATTATTCTCAATGTTGGCTTTAGTTTGTTTCTGCCTCTGTTGATCTAAGCAATGCTTACACTAGTTTACAACTTATTTATCAATAAATGCAGTAAATTTGTTCGAAGATCATCGTAACTCTTTGTGAGACAATAATACTTAAGTTCCTTCACTTTTAATATGCCAAATGAACAAAATGTGTGATTTTGTTGATGAAATATATTGCTTGGTTTATATTTAGTCTAAAATTCTCAAAATTTTGAAATATCGAGTAACTTCATAAAAGAGACAATGGAATGCAACGGGGTGGAATGGGATGTAATGGAGTATAATGAGAATAATCGAATTGAATCGACCTGAATGAATGCTAATCAAGTACAGTGAACCAATTCAGCGAAGTAAAAATTATTACACTTCTTCCTCCATTTGCTGATATTTTTGCTTCATATATGGGCTTTATTGGTCGAGCTACCACTCGTTGCACTTAAACGGGATGCTTTTCTAGAGATCAGACCCGATGTTTTATTCGTGTTCCTCTTCCTCGATATCATCGCCTTTTTCACTGACATTGAATGCCGTACATTTTGGGTTGTGGCCAAATTCAGATTTCTGGATTTATCGTATTTAGTTTTAAAGGGGCATACATTGCTATGGCTCTTCTTCTATTTGATAAAAAAATTCAGGAGATACCTCCACGGTCATTTTTCTTTATTTTTTTAACTGGGGACTGGCTTAGCAAGACTGCCTTCTTCTTCTCTTTTGCTTTTACTATTTTTGACGTGCATTTTTAATAATTTGAAAGAGAAGCTCGGGTTCCGGATTGTGTTCATTTTGCTAATGTTTAGACATTAATAAATTTAAAAATGAGAGCGATGTGCTGTCAGTATAATTCCTAAGTCATTATTTGTCTTGCATATGCAGACTCTTTGGCAGTCAGCCCTCCTGGCAAACCAGTTCCATCCGAATTTAAATACAACAACAAAAATAAAGCAGCAATGAGACTCAAGGAAGTGCTGCAAAAAAAGGTTAGGAATAGTGGGGTTTCAGACGTAAGGGTTTTATAATCAATGATCATAAACTCTAGTCCACAAATTGTCATCATTTTATCACATTGGTGATTGTATTTAATTAAATATTATTAAATTATATTACTTATTGGCGTCTATTTATATCCCAATCGCATTAGTAGCAATACATACTCCGGAGTTTGCGCTGTTATATTATCATCAAAACCAAGCATGTAAATATCCTTGAGCAAATCGATGAGAATAGAGAAACTATTCACCTTTCCAAAATGATGCCAAAATTATCTAAGCTGATTTATATAAGTATCAAGAGTCGGTCTGACAGCCGAATAATTAACTATGCTGCAAATTTATGAATGCACTATCATTTAAATGTGAGCTCGTAAACTTACCACTCTCTGATCTTGAAGTGTCCGTTTTTAGTCCCGCAAAAGAGTTGCGTACTTCCTGGAGTGTTTTTATAGTTTCCGTTGTTGTAGCACATAGGGAAGTTGGCACAACTGTTCGAATTGTGGAAGGATTTGTCGGCTATTTACAAATCAGGGTGGCCGAATGATGGTCCATATGTGCGACTGCACCAAATGGCTTTCTATTGGTTGACCAAAGGGTATCGCTAACCTGACGAGAGATTGAAAATGAACGATTTGCCTTACTGATCTTCATACCACTCCCCACTTCCCATTTTCCAGGGCAAAGGAGTATAGCCTCCGATGATTTTATCGAACTCGGTTATTGCAATTGTCAATGTGTTTTTGTGTCCGTCGCAGAGCTAATGAAATTTGCTGGCAAGGTAGTCGTTTTCGCTTGCCCTATAAAGTAGTTTGGCCTCTTTAAATTGATCAGGGAAAAAAGAGTTTATGGTTTTGACGTCATTTGTTATTTTGCTAAAGAGAGGCCCTCGAGGCACGTGATGCTTTAAGATTGCACTGATTTTCTCTTAAAAATTTTGGCCTTTCAAAATGCCCGATTTCAGCCCTTCTGGGATTCGAGACTTTACAGGACTTGGTCCGATAAAGGTGGGTTATTTTTTGGGAATTTCATTCTTCAGTTATTCCTTATTCTTTTCCCTTTATAAATTCGATAGCCCACTCATCTTCATCTTTCGAACCGGGCTCTCCTCGTCGTTTCCTGCCTTAGATTCTTTAATTTTGATTGCGCTCTCCTTGATGCTGCTCTTTCTGTGATTCTCAGGGGACTCGTCTCCAAATTCTTCAACCTTTTTCGGTCTTTGCTTGGATTTTTCGCGATTGTAAATCTTCTGCTACGTCATTTTGGAGTCAGTGGGCGAATTTATTATTTTGCCCCCGGAGTCAAGCTTCTTTTTTAAATCTTAGATTTCCCTCTCTCTTAGCTACTTCATAGAATGCTGAAATTAGTTAATAAGAGACTGGAATTCCTCGAGCTACTTTTCTACTTTGAGAGTCAGATTATCCTGGGCGCTACTTTCAATCTTACGATCATTCATAAATTTGGCAATTTTGTCTTTGTCGTCAGGCTGTAGGGTTTTCCCGATTTCTAGTATCGCGTTGATTTATTTTATGATCTTATCCGAAGCAAGAGCAACACTGATGGAGCTCGAAATGGACTTCGCTTTTTCATAGAGTGGGAGTAACATTTAATTTCTGCCTTTTGACTTCTCAGAGTTGTTTGCTCCAGTTTAATTTCTTGTTTTTTTCAGGAGATAGGACAGGCAAATAAGCGAGCATGACTCGTGATTCTATTTACAGATATCGGAAGGATTTGAACACACAAACGCATTTTGGTGTTCACAGCCTTTGTTTATGCATAGGAATTAGCCCTTATTTCCTGACACGCATTTCATTTTTGTATACAGGATGTTTTTATGATCCATAACTCAATTGTATTATACGGCAGGGTCATTAAAATTAAATTATACAACAGCAGTGACCTTTCAGTTTTATCAAAATTAAAAGATAGGCAAAACTGCTGAGCGAAAGATTAAGAAAGATAGTCACAGTATCATAAATACAATATGACGATAATAGTGTCATAAAATGTAAATATGAAACTCATAGTAGAAACAGAAGAGGACAGTTTACGCATAATGAGAAAGAGCATAAATCAGCTTTAAATATATTGAGTATCTTCAAAAGCAACGGAAAACTCAAGATAATTCAGTCTGAATGCAGAAAAGATATCTGTAAAATTAGGCAGCTTAATTGATGAAATGAATGAATAGAATAGTGTATTGAAGCAAGACAGCAATTGATAGGATTGACGAGGATGGATGTGAATATGGATCAGTTTCAGTTCTTCTTGGACTTGATGTGCTCAGTTGCAATTCTATTGAGGATGGTTCGTCCTTCATCGGAAATGACTCTTGAGTTGATTTTAAGGATGTCTCCCTTCTTGTCTTTCTTGATGATTTTATTCTTTTCGAGTTGTTGGAGACTCCATCTAATTACTTTCGTGCTGGCGTGTTCGTGCCTGGGGGCTCGGCAGTTGAGTCTGTTCTTTTTGCCATACATGTGAGAAAGGAGTCTGACACCCGTTCTAGGCCTGAGATAGATTTTTCGAGCCAAAGCTGCCACTCTGAAGTAGATCCAGTCTTCATCGAGAGGGGCGAGTTCATTAACTAGATCAGAACAATAGGTACGGGTGGAGAGTTTAACATAATCAACCCATTGTGGTCTTTCGATTAGGTTATTCTTCTTGAGATGCTGAGCGAAGGTGTTGACGAACTACCCGGCGGAGATGTCCTTGACTGTGAAAAAAGTTTGTTCTTTTTATCCTAGCATCGATGTGGCTCAGATTTATTTATTTATTAAATTAATTAATATTTATAATGCCACTAATTTAATATCTATAATAACTCAATTTGCAGCATTTAAATATGCAAGTCTTCACTTATTACTCAATAGTCCAGATAGGACGAGCTGAAATTACTATCGTTTTTATCTTTGGATAATTAGGGCAATTTTATAGACAAATTTCGAATACCACTTTCATTTATTATGAATATATCCTTTTTTTTGCATCCAATTATTCAAGTCTAAGATGTTCGATTCATTTGGGGTTGGGGTTGGGGTTGGGGTTGGGGTTGGGGTTGGGGTTGGGGTTGGGGTTGGGGTTGGGGTTGGGTGGGA
>NW_028282744.1:0-12533 GCF_059751285.1 Brachycentrus maculatus
GTGCCCAGACCTTTGGCGACATTACATCGAGATGGAAGATCAATTTTTTGACATCTCATCAAAGATAAAGAAGAATTTGGAAGTCTGGGCATTTACGGGGCTGGTGCAAAAATAATTTTATAATTTTGTCAAAAATAATGATAATAATAAATAAAACCCTTATCCGCACCCCAATGGTGCATAGGGTACTGCGTCATATAAACGCAGTGTTATCTTGATCGTTTACACATGAAGAAAAGGTGATCAGCCCTCCGCTTCAGGTACCAGTCCAGGGTAATATTGAGTAAATATTACAGTGAAAAAATCACTTATATTTATTTTACCCCCCTTGGGAATCGAACCCGGGACCTCCAGAACGGTAGCCGAGCGTGCTGACCATTACACTACGGAGGCGGACAATGTCAAATTGTCAAAAATTGTCAATTGTCAAAAATTGACAATTATCAAAAATAATATGAAAATAACTCCTGTAATTGGAGATAATCCAGATTTTGTGAACAAGTATTAGGAAACACTCACAATGTTGTAAATGGAAGATCTAGACAAAAAAAAAGTTCCTGTACCATGGTTTGAATGGAATTTCAGCTTGAATGTTGGCGTAATATGCTCCTCGATGCTGTTTGGACTCTTCCCAATGTTTGTCCCAGATTGATCCATGTAAACATTTTAATGAGGAGATAAGTATAAGTCGGCCATCGTAGAGCGGGTATGTTTAGTCGAACCGCTTTGACGCGTTTCCTTTACTAAACCATCCGCTCTCTCATTGCCTTGTATTCTCGTATGCTCGGGGATCCATGCGAGAGTGATTTCTTGATGATAAAAAAGGTTGCTGGCCGATATCACACTACCTACCCTAAAAAATACAATTTCCACGCCGCTGAATCCGTTTTTTGAAAACATTTTTTCAACCTTAAGGATAACATTTTCAACCAGATTTATTTCGCAAAAAGTTATTTGCGCAAATTTCCTTTTTTAAATTTAAATGTTTGATATTTTTTTTGACATCTCATTAAAGATGAAGAAGAATATGGAATTCTGGGCATTTACGGGGCTGACGACCGTCATAGACTGCTTTAATTGATCACTTTACACACGTGTAACATTCACACATGTAATATTTGTGAATAAATTATCTGGTCAAAAAGCTTAAATAATAAAAATGAAAATGACATTTTCTGGCATTTTTCATGTGTGTGATTATAATCCAGGATTCGGACCTTACATACTAATAAAAGAATTTCTGCTCAGTAAAAAGCTTCTTTTCACTCACCAAAATATGTCTCTTTCTAGTGATTCAAGAACAATGAATCACTAGAAAGAGACATCTATCAAGAACAGTGACTTTCTAGTGATTCAAGAACAATGAATCACTAGAAACAGACGTCTATCGAGAACAGTGACTTTCTAGTGATTCAAGAACAATGTTTCAAAATTGGTTCATATATATATAGAGCATCCAAGAATTTGAATTGTGAATAAATGAAATGTTTGAATTTATAAAAGATATTTTACAAAATTTATTTCTACTTATCATTATTGAAATTATCATGCGTTAATAGAATTGTACCATACCATTATCATGCGTAAATAAAATGGGGGGAATGTATGAGGAGATGGATGAATATGGAAGAAGCAAATATTTTTTGCAAAGACAGAGTGGTATGGCATTCTATTATCTCTGCCTACCCCTGCAGAAGCAGTTTGATGGTTGGGTTAGGTTAGGTTTAAAAGCTTATCTCAAATACAAAAAATACTCAAAATGACAGAAAACTGTTACGTTTTCTTAAACGTAACAGTTTTCTGTTTAAGTTTAAGTTTAGGTTTTTCGGTATTCTACAAATCAATTGTTGGGCTTGTATCAATAATTGACCTACTGAAATCCGATTTCCACGAAAACGGGATTTTTTGCTAGAGCATGCGCGTCAACATCCCTTTGTCCCTTCTCAAATCAAACGTATCCCGGATGCATCCAGCTATATTACATTACATCGAAAGGGGACGGGTTCTGTCGCAGAAAGGGTGTGAGCTTTACACCGGGAGAGCAGCAACACGATGGGGATCGTTTCACCCCTTTGGTAGAGGGTTCCCAAATAGGTACTTACACGCACCGCAGTGCGTTGCATCGATGTACGTATAGCATGCGCTGCCATCCCTTTTCAGCAACGTCTCCCGGGCGAGGGTGAAAGGGAGGAGGCTAGGTCCTAAAATAGCGCTGCCAGGGCAAGCAAGGCTCCATGGCAACAGAATCAAGGGGTTATTTGGGATTTCGTGAGATAGGTCGGGCATCGCGTCTGGCTACTGGCTATTGTGAAGTGAATTGGACAGGAAATTAATCATTTTACACCCCTTTAACACTTTGACTTCATTTGGCGGAAAAGTTGCTAAGTCAATTTGACGGATTTCTCTCGTTTTTTTTAAATGCCAACTATTACGTATAAATACATGTATATCTATATATATATTTATAAATAAATATATATATATATATATATATATATATATATATATATATATATATATATATATATATATATATATATATATATATATATATATATATATATATATATATATATATATATATATATATATATATATATATATATATATATATATATATATATATATATATATATATATATATATATTTACGAAACCATCTATCTGTTCCATAATTTCCCTATTTACTACTGTTTTACATCTACATCCATCTTCTAATTAATCGTTTCACTCACCTATAACACATTGACTTCGAGTGACGTCAATTCATCTGATCATACTCATTTATTTTTATAATGCAATACTTTTTATTATATTTCGGGAAATGATTGACCTTTTTTTGTTATTTTAAAGAGTTTGTTACGATGTCCGTAAGGAGTTTTAACCTTTTAATTGTCTTTTAAATGAGTTTCAACACATTGAATTTTCTTAAAAGAAATACGTATACCAAATTGGAAAACGTGCGTCATTTGATTCAGTGACGCAATACTTTTGGAGAATATTAATTTTTATATTTTGACCAAAAAGAAAAGGAGAAAAAAATAACGTAAGACCAGTATAATTATATCAGTGAAAAAATATATAAGTTTTTGTTAAAATATGATGACTAATTTTAGTTTTTTTATATAAAACTTAAGACATATTTTTAAATTTCTTAAATGGATTATGCAGTCACTCTGTGGTATAATATTTGTCCATTATAAATTAAAGTTTTACTTGGAAAATACCACTATTTCTTAAAATCTATTGTGACACTATTTCGATGTACTCCACATCATCTTCAAACACTCTAAACAACGATGTTTGAAAATGATCCGTATTTCATTAAATTTGAATGCATCGAAATGCGCGTCACAATAGATTTTAAGATGGTGTTTGGAAAATGGTGTTTATCAAGTAAAACTTTGATTTATAATGGACAAATATTATACCACAGTGTGACTGCATAATCCATTTATGATATTTATATTGATAGATTTGTAAAAACTTTTAAGTTCCATTTTTGTGATTATACACAACTGTATAAAGTTAAGGCAAAAGCTTACATTGATTCAGTTACTGACGTCAAAACTGGCGCCGAGAACTGACTTACACTATGACACGTACTCATCAGTCGTGGTTTTTATTTCACGATGCCCACATCGCTCACTCCTTTTAACAACGTCATATTTCAAAAATCGTCAATCTTCAGTTGTGCATGTTTTCGAAATGCCCAGAAAATGTTCTATATCCCAGCAAAATCGGCATATTTTCAATATAATATTTACCCGCTACAGGACAGAAAGTGTTGTTTTTGCATTTTGAAGAAAAGCTACTGTTTAATTATTTTTTTAAATATACTAAATATTTTTCAAATGGAGAAATAACCTTCCGGTTTTACTTAAAAAGATTTTTGCATAGTGAAAAGAGAATAAGTGGCTTGATATTTAGTTTTAAAATACTTTATTATATTTTTAAACGATCTCCTGAAATATCAAGTTTTTTTTATGTATGACGTAGTTGAAAGGAGTGAGCGACATGTTATTAAAGTCGGTGAAGAACAAAGGGATTTTCGAAAACGCCAGAGTTTGATGCAAAGTTTTATTATGTAATAAAGTTTTAAATGCTTCCACTATCCATAAAGTCATTAAATAACGAAACAAAGTATGAAAGAGCTATTCATAAATGGGTAACGGTGGTGAATGGATCTGAATTAATAGATCGCATTATTCGGCCATAACATATTTGATTAAAAGTCACAAACAATGAAGGTTGAATATAATTAAAAACCCCAGTGAAGGCACATTATTATAAATTGTAATTTGTACACACACACACATAAACGTCCTGTCCACCTCCGTAGTGTAATAGTCAGCACGCTCGTCTATTGTACTGTGGAGGTCCCGGGTTCGATTCCCGGGGGAGGGTCAAATAAACATGAGCGATTTTACACATACAACTATTCAATGTTACTTTTATACACATACATTTATTCAATATTACCCCGGACTGGTACCTGAAGTGCTTGGCTGATCACCTTTCTTGCTTGCGTTTATATGAAAAATAGATACCAACATGTTATTCCAAGAAAAACTGTATTTTAAAAAACACAATAAAAAAATAAGAAAAATAAAAATTAATTATTTCACCTACAAACATAAACTATATATAAAAAGTCCCTCTCCAAGTACAAGAGCTCAGTTTCTTTATTGGAGAAAATGGCGTTATAAGCTTTAAGATTGTAAAGTAAAAATGTCAAGAAAATTATTTAAATTACATTAAAAAATCTTCCACCTCCGTAGTGTTATGGTTAGCACGCTCGGCTACCGTACTGGAGGTCCCGGGTTCGATTCCCAGGGAGATCAAATAAATATTTATGATTTTTCACTCTAATATTTATTCAACCTAAGTGGACTGGTATCTGAAGCGAAGGGCTGATTACCTTTCCTTCGTGTGTTAATATGATCAAGATAACACTGCGTTTATATGATGCAGTGCCCCATGCGCCATAGGGTGCGGATAAGGGTTTGATATATTAAAAAAAACTCTTGTCACTATATTTTTTTAATGTGCTCTATGCGCCATTAGGTACACACACACACGCACACACGCACAGAGAGAGAGAGAGAGAGAGAGAGAGAACCTCTTTTATATCCATTGCGAGTATGAATTCAAGGATCCGAAGTTGAAACAAAAGTTCACCAAAAGAAAATGCATTAAATTATGGGTCAATTTTCCTCCAAAGAAAAGTGGTGTCAACGTTGAAGAGGAAGAAGGAAGCGCTGCAAATGTTTACTCTACTTTATTGACCTACAAACTACGTACATTTCTTACTCTACTTTATTGACCTACAAACTACGTACATTTCTTACTCTACTTTATTGACCTATAAACTATGTACATTTCTTGAAAAGACCTACTAATTGAACACCCTCAAAATGTTGCAAATAAATTAACTGGTCAAATTATAAGCCAAAATAAAATTTATAATGATGTTTTTAAGCGTTTCTTATGGTAAGTATGCGGATATAATCCAGGATTCTGACTTCACATACAAATGAAAGAGTCTCTGCTTAATAAAAGCTTTCTTCATCTCACCATTGATGGTTATAGTGAACTAGAGCATACTGTGATACTAGTTTGATCAATTTACCTAGAAGTTTCAAGAATTTGAGGGGCATGGTTGTCAATCATGGGTAGAATTGGTGAATGTTACACGTGTGCAAAGTGATCACTTAAACTAGCGGTGACGGTCGTTAGGCTTGTTAATGCCCAGACTTTTATATTCTTTCTTCTTCATCTATATTGAGATGTCAAAAAATAACTCCTAATTCTAGATAATCCAAATTTGTGAACAAGTATTTGGACATACTCAAAATGTTATACCTATACCTATCTAATGCTCTAACGATTGCCTTTATTACGAACCTTTTTCGCAAGTGGGTCAATTTTTATATATTTTTTGACATCTCAACATAGATGAAGAAGAATATGAAAGTCTAGGCATTTTCAGGGCTTACGACCTATCATAGACTGGTTAAGTGTCACTTTCCACGCAAAATTCAAAAATTCTAAGTATGATTGACAACCACACTACTAAAACTTAGTAGATCTAATTTATATTTGAAGCACTAACTTTGTTTTAAAATCACTATAAATATTTTATTTGAACTTAATTATAATGTCTACCAATTTCGAAGCTAACCGCTTCTTTATCAATATTATGGTATTAATCAGTCTTAATAAAGAAGCGGTTAGCTTCGAAACTCCTAAATATATTTATCAAACTCCTGACACAGTACACGCGAGTTAATAACAGCCATCTTTATTGGAATCGGGAAAACTTTTACTAACCAGAGACTCTTTTTATTTATTGTGAACTTACATGTATTGTTTTCATGTAATAAATAACACAAATAGATTTATATTATCCAGACACTTCGTGGTGGAATTGCATTTTTAATATATTATTAGATTAAAACCAATATTTTTAGCTTTTCCACTTTATTTTTATTTGACCAGCGACCGGGTTTCGTCGTTACCGACATCATCAGACTGGTGATGTCTGATGAGACCCAGTCTGATGATGTCGATAACGACGAAACCCGGTCGCTGGTCAAATAAAAATAAAGTGGAAAAGCTAAAAATATTGGTTTTAATCTAATAATAAATTAAATAACACAAAACATAAAAATATTGTTTTATATTACTTGATATATCGCTCACTCCTTTCAAGAACGTCAATAAAAAAACTTGATTTTTCAGGAGAACGTTTTTAATGTTTAAAAATATTATACAATGTATTAAAAAATAAATATCAAGCCACTTATTGAACTTTTTACTGTGCAACGGATCTTTTTAGGTGAAAACTGAATTTTTTTTCTCCATTTGAAAAATAATTAGTATATTTAAAAAAAAAAATTAAACAATACATTTTATTAAAAATGCACTAACTACATTTTCTGCCCTGTAGCGGGTAAATATTAAGTTTAAAATATGCCTCTTTTGCTGGGATATAGAACATTTTATGGGCATTCCGAAAACATGTGCAACTGAAATTTGACGATTTTCGATTTATGACGTTCTTGAAAGGAGTGTGTGATATGTAAATAAAAATACAGTCTTAAAGAATGCAGTTTTTTTAAAAATTATTGTGTGATCGTTGATATTTTTTTAAACATCATTGTCCAACTTTATTTATTTTTGTTACAGGTAACTCGAAACAAACATGGTTCACTGTTTATATCAAAGTGTATAAGTTATCGCTAAAAATGTATGTCACCAATAAATGGTAGACATAACGAAAAACTTCACATTAAATGCAAAGGAATACCGATAATATTTAATGTGTTTAAACTAATTCTTACAGTAAATTAGTGCGCAAGATCTCCAATTTTTATAAGGTATATACGAAAAATACTTATCAACCACAGTAGGGTGAAGAAATCTTCATTTTTCAGTGTAATCATCGAGAAATTGACAGGAAAAAATTGACAATGCCACCAAAAAGGGTAACAATGAAGGCTAAGCGATCGAAAACAAAGCGCTGTCCATCAATTAAAGTAAGAACTTACCTCAATCTGTTTGGCTATGACGAGGAACTAGAAAAAGTAATGGCACATGTGGACGATATATTTTTTTTAACACATCGTGTTCCGGTTATACCTCCTGAGAAAAAGAGTTCCAACAAAGAATTGGAAGAAACCTCCGGTTATAACAAAGTGACGAGCGAAGAGGGTCATTCAACTTTTAAATATGAGAACTTCAAAGTCGATAATGAAGATATCCAATCGATGGAAGATGACAAATCGAATGTGAGGTATAAGAAAATTAACATGTCTGCTTCGCAGCGTACTGAAAATCGGAATTGCGTGAAGCGAAACACGATTGGAAGCTCATCTAGGCAAGAAAATCACACATCCAGGAAAAGAAAAGCACTCCCAAAAACACGTAAGTTAGATTGTTTGCTTTTTACGTATTTACAATGTTTAGTTTTACAGTTTTACTGTTTTTCATTAATTTGCTCAGCTTTTAGTTTTTTAGTTCTTTTTTAAGTTTCAGTTTTCAGCTTTTCAGTATTTTTTTCTTCTTTCAGTTGACTGTTTTTCAGTCCTTTTTTCTGCATTCAATTTTCTGTTTTTCAGCTTTCAGTTTTCTTTTTTACAGTCCATTATTCAGTTTTTAGTTTTCTGCTTTTCAGTCGTTTGTTCAGATTTCAGTTTTCTGTTTTTCAGTCTTTAGTTCAGTTTTCAATTTTCAGTCTTCCAGTTTTAATGATACAATACGATGAGCGATAATATCACCGGCATTGCGTATTAGAGTATGTATTTAATCTACGTCAGGGTGTCCGGAACTTTCAGCGATGAGAGAGACTTTTGAAAGAAATTGAAGAAGCCGACCTGGGTGGGATGCTATATATATTAGTTGACATTTAGTGTAGAATATACGTGAATTGACATTAGTGCGTTGGTTAATATGAAGCGTGGAATAAGCGTTTTCGATTATTTTATTTATTTAAAACCCGAGTTTTCCCGGGTTTACTTGGTTGGTTCCAGGAGGTCAATAGCAAATAACTAAAATGACATTTTGTTTATTTGAAGCATTTAATTTTTTTCTGAATTTCAAATATAAAAAAAAACAAAACATCTGTGTTTGATTAAAAAACTAATACATAAAATAAATAAAATAAAAAAAATAGTTAACAGATGGGGAGTGATGGGTGGTGATGGGAGATGATAGAGAGTGATAGGGGATGATGAGTGGTGATGGGGGTGAGAAAGGTGATAGCGGTGATGGGGGGTGAAAAAGGGTAATGGGTGGTGATTGGGACTGATGGGTGGTGATGGGGGATGGTGGAGAGTGATAGGGAATGATGGGTGGTGATGGGGGTGATAGTAGGTGATAGAGGGTAATGGGGGAACGAACATCCTAGAGGTGGAGGATATTTAAGGAGACACTTCTAGGGTCTTAAGGTATACTTAAGGCCAAATATCAAAACTAAAAAAAAATGGTTGATGTCTTATTCACATGGACTAATAACCGAATGTCAACGATTATGTCGTATTTTCAAATGATTTGTTGCTGTTTAATTTTCTTCATTTGTGAATAAAAAAATTTAATGAAATATATTGCTCACATTGCCATTAGTGAAATTTGGACCAAACTTTCAATAAATTGAAAATGGTATCTCAAATCAATTAATGCCATATTACAACTTTTAAAAAAATTATTATTATTTAACAACGATCGAAAAAATATTGATGTTAAATTATTTATATTATTGTGTTGTTTTATTTATTTTTTTATCTGTGACTACCATTCATAGTGACTAACTAATCACCACCGGAAATGTGCAATGTAAGAATAAATAGAAACTCAGGAGGTACAATAACATAACCGATAGTTATTGGACACACATTATATTTTATTTTAGAGAACATACGTGTAAATTTTGTTGATGTAAACGAAATGACTTGTTTAAGATACGTAGTTTTTATTACACTAATTGATAGAGCTGAAAATATTCTCTTGGATGATAATACATATGTGTCGCCTATTTTTAAAATCCGCCAGATCCAATTATATAATATTTTAAAATATTTACTCTATCGGGATGCCAATTGTGAGGTTTATATTTTAAAATAATTTTATACTTGAAAATCCTGCTAAAAAATACTTAAAAACAGCGTTATATTTCAAATTCTGCTATATTCATGGAACTTGCATTCTGACCCATATCGGCCAATCAGAGAGCGGGGATAAGTAAAAAATGAGATGACGTCATTATCGGTTTATGTCTTTTGTTTTTTTTTTAATACTGAATAATTTTCTTAAAAAATGGGAAAATTCTCTATTTCATACTATTTTGTCTAAATATAGACAAATCTTTTAAACGTCAATGTTACCCGGAGAATTTTACATTTTTTTGTAAAATCGACTTACTTGGATCTGGTGGATTTTGAAATTATCTAAGCTATTTTTTTTAATTTTGACCCTTACATTGATTCATTTTTGTGGCGAAGAATTTATGAACATCAACACATTTGAATTCATCAAAACTTGTTTTTTGCTGTTTTGTTGATTTAGCTGCATTTGCGTATTTCTATTAATAATGAGAAGAATGAATAAAAAATCATTGCAATATTATGTATGTATCACGTAGATTTTTTATTTAAAATTTTTATTCTTTATTTGTTGTTTGGCTTTCAGTTAAGGAAATCGAAGTACCGATGCCGAAAGCCATCAAGCTTTTGGCTCATAGGAACTTTCGCAGTTTCGATAACTCACTCTGCGTTGATTATTCGAGGGGCGAGTTACCAAAATGCGTCGACAATAAAAGATCTCTAATGCAGGGGACGAAAAGTACACAAACCGGATCCAATTCAGATGACAATTCGGCCGAAATTCAAGATAACAAACTGTCGATAATTTCCGTTAACTCTGCAGATATTTTAAGGGAAGGTATGATTAAAAATTCGGATAGTCGTAATATTAGTAATTTCAACCTTTATGAAGATTCAAAGGAAGTTAATATTAAATCTTTAAAATTAAAACATACAGAGGACTTTATAATAGTGTCGGATGAATCCAACGATTCTAAATTCACGAATAATTTAGAGCCTAAGTTTTCCGGTAAAATAACTTCGACGGGTGATTTAAACCCCAACAAGGTGTCATTCCGATTTTTTAATAATACAGACACTGCCCAACCGCCAGAACGAAATAAAATGGACATTGGTGTTTCAAATATTAAATTGCTTCCTGATGAAGCGATGTCGCACGAAAATTATGTCGAAGACCTTAATATGGTTGCAAAACAAGAAATTTTTAAGAGAAAATTTGATGAAATAGAGTTTTCTCCGCAAGTCAAAGATACACAAACGAAAACTCCTTCATCGGAACAAATAAATGAAATAGAATTATCTCCGCAACCCGAAGATAATCAAACGAAAATTAGTCCATTGGATCAAATAAAAACAACTAAAATGGAATTATCTCCGCAGCTTGAAGATACAGAAACGAAAACCCTTTCATTGCATCAAATGAATACATTATCTACACAACACGAAGATACACAAACGAGAACTCTTTCATCACATCAAATTAATTTAGTTGAAACAGCATTATCGCCACAACACGAAGATACGCAAACTAGAACTGCTTCAATAGATCAAATAAATACAGGAGATAAAGAATTATCTCCGCAACTCGAAGATACACACATAGCAACCCCCTCATTTGATCAAAATATAGTCGAATTGGAATTACCTTCATTACTTGAAGATACACAAACAAGAACCCCTTCGTTGGATCAAATAAATACCGTAGAAATGGAATTATCGCGACAATTTGAAAATCAAACAAAAACCCCGTCATCGAAGGAAATGAATATAGTCGAAACGGACGTATCTCCACAACTTGAGGATACGCAAACAATAAGTACTTCATCGAATCAAGTAAATAAAGACGATAATATGGTTAATATAAATAACGAGCAGATAATTAGTGACAATAATATTTGTCTATCTCGGTACTTGCCGGACATATTCTTAGAAGCCGCTATGAGGAAAGAAATAATTGAAAAAAGATGTATTATATCATTACCGAGAATCGACATAGAAAAATTCATGAACCGAGATAAAAATGAGGTTTTTGACAAAAAATCTTCAAAAGGTAGAAAAAAAACTGAAAACACTAATAAAACGTCCGTGAAAAATACTAAAAGAAGGATAAGTGAACGAAATAAGGGGCATAAAAGTCAATCCCTTTCACCAAATGCAACGCATGTCGATTCAATCCGTTCATTAAAAAGCCACAAAACACTCGCGATAAATGATAACAATTCGACCCAAGTATGTGAGACTATAGAAAATATTCAGAATACAAATGAGGATAAACAAGATAATCAATCTGAACGGTGCTCTGCAACCACTAATAACTGCCGTAACCATGAATTCCACGAAGTAGTCAAAATCATCGTGTCTCTATATAATAAGAACTTAAACCCAGAAAGTACGATTGATTTAATATATAAAATTATTCGGCACTATTTTGAGATAAGAGATAAAAATAATAACGTGGAGATCTCTATTGATGACGCACCTGCAGAACAAGAAAATGAAGCAAAAAATGCAGGCGATTCAAGAAGTAAAAATACAGAAAACAAAACCGTGCCGGAAAACAGTGATAATTGTTGTCAATCGCCTACATCACTTGCTAAGACCTTTTTCTCTATAGGCGTACAGAAAGATTCCATAATCAATGAGATAGTACATGAAAAAGACGTAAATAACAAAGACTCACCTGATGATATTATAAATACTGAATCATCAGCTAATGCTAAAAATTATGTAAAACCCCCTGTAGATCCTGTAATATCCACATTAAAAACAAATGAAAAAAGTAGTCCTCCTATTAAAAATAGAAAAGTAAAAAATAAACTTAATGATATTACTACGGACAAATGCGACGAGATGCTTAAAATTAAGGAGAAGCGTTCTGGAAAGATTCTTAAAAACCATTCAGAAACAGTAAGAAGCAAATTTGATAAAATT
>NW_028282745.1:0-10000 GCF_059751285.1 Brachycentrus maculatus
AGGGCTGTTCACCTTTGCTTCATGTGTTGATTGATCAAGATAATACTGCGTTTGTATGATGCAGTGCCCTATGCACCATCGGGTGCCGATAAGAGTTTGAGGATAGTGCGTAAAATGCGCAAAACTATCTTGTTTACTTAATCCAGAAATCGGGGTGGAAGGGGTGAAAATAAATATTGGTGATTTTACACCCTAATATTTATTGAGTATTTCCCTGGACTGGTCCTTGAAGCGCAGGTGTGATCACCTTGCCTTCATGTAAGTAACGATCAAGTTAACACTGCGTGAATACGTTGCAGTGCCCTATGCACCATTGGGTGTGGATAAGGGTTAGAAATAATGGAGAGCATCAGAGATAAAAAAAAAACTACGCAATTTTTCGGTAATCATTGCATTAAGCTTTATAAACGGTTAATTTGTTGGGAAATTCCAGGAATTGATTCCTGGACATTATGCAGATTGTAAAACGTGCTAACCACTGCACTTCTGATATTGCGCAACAAATGAAAAAACGTAGTAAACAAGGAGAGTAATAATAAAAATAATACACAAGGAGAATAATAAAAAAAATAATACACGGTAGAAATCATTTAATTTTCATACTCTGATCGAATTGCGCAAAATTTCACCGGATGGCAGCACTTACGTTTGCAAGGGGCACATGAAAGTGCGTCCAGTTCGTATATAACGCAATATTACGATTATGCGCGTCAGAGTAGAAAATACAGGGTTCGCTCAGCTAGCAACCCATATCTTGTAACCAATTTTTGTAAAGGGGTCTCCGTCTTATTGGGCGAGAGAAACCTTTCTTATAACGAGCTTGGAGAATGTGTTTCTTTTTTCGAGTTACCTGACGTCCGAGTGACTCTGACTTATCTGTATTGATTCAGATGACAGAAAGTAGTACTTTTAGATTTATACTGAATATTGGAATGGACATATCGCTCACTCCTTTCAAGAACGTCATAAATAAAAAATAAAACAGATTTTTCAGGAGAACGTTTTTAAAGTTTAAAAAATATAATACAATGGATTGAAAATAAATATCAAGCCACTTATTGAACTTTTTAGTGTGAAACAGATCTTTTAAGGTAAAACCTGAAGGTTTTTTCTCCATTTGAAAAATATTTTGTAAATTTAAAAAAATAATTAAACAATACCTTTTCTTCAAAATGCAAAAACAACACTTTCTGCCCTGTAGCGGGTAAATATTACGTTAAAAATATGCCTCTTTTGCTGGGATGTAGTACATTTTCTGGGCATTCCGAAAACATGCACAACTGAAAATTGACGATTTTTGATTTATGACGTTCTTGAAAGGAGTGAGCGATATGTAGTATATGATAAAACAGAAGAATGAAAATATGTAAAGATTGAACACAGAACATGATTAACATTTGAAAAGTAGGTGAAAATCTGTTTTATATTGGAGTGCGTTTTTTATTATTGTGTAGTGTACTATTTTGTCTTGTAAAACATGGCTGGATGATAATTATTTTAAGACTTGTTTAGAAACAAGTGAAAAGGGTGAAGAATATGCATACTGTAAGTTTTGTTTAACAGATCTTACTATTTGTATCAACATTTTAAAGCAATTGCAAATAGGCACCTACAAAGATTTTGGGTTATTGATTCCATACAGATTTCTAGGCTGTTTGATTCAGATTTTTTGGTTTGGCACATGGCAACACTGCTGAAATCTGTATTATTTATTGATTCGGCATTAACTGTGTGGAATAATGACATGTTCATTATTTATTTAAAAACTTAACACTTGTAATAAACCACTTAATGAATTTTATGTTATTAAACACGACTAGTTTCGAAACTAACAGATGTTTTCATCTACAGTTTCACTATTCACCCGGTACCTGAAGTGGAGGGCTGATCACCTTTCCTTCATGTGTTAATGATCAAGATAACACTGCGTTTATGCACCATCGGGTAAGGATAAGGGTTCGAAGTGGAGAAGTATCTGTATCTTATTCGATACTCGTTGCAAAAATACTAATCTAATAGTATATTTCTGATCTATTTAGTTTTTTTTTGTAAATCTAGCAGTATATTTCTAATTTCAGTTAAAATTGCATCAATTTAACGCAGTGCCCTATGCATCACTAGGTGAGGGTGAGAAAAATGTTAGCTTAGGTCAACTAGTTGCACACTGCTTCTTAAAACATTATTACTTTATAAATACTGGGTAAATATTTGACCTCCTCCGTAGTATCTATAGTGCGTTTATATGATGCAGCGCCCTATGCACTATCGGGTGCGAATATGGGTTTTATAATAATAATATAATAAATATTTTAGGTATTCCACCGTTTTATATTAACGATGTAATGGTTAGCGTGTTTAGCTACCGTGCTGGAGGTCCCGGGTTCGATTCCCGGGGTGAAAATAAATATTATAGATTTTTCACTATTTATTCGATATTACTCTGGACTGATCCCTGAAGCGTAGGAGTTATCATTTTACCTTCACGTAAGTAACGATCAAGAAAACACGGCGTTGATGCAATGCAGTGCTCTATGCACCATTGGGTGCAGGATGAGGGTTAAAGATATATTTACGCATTGATTGAAAAAAATATTTAAAAAAAACTGCATATTTTAAAAGCTGAATTGTCGCTACGCTCGATCAGTGATGAAAATCAGCATAGTTGAAGATTTACTTCGTAATTTTTCGGTAATTGCTACATTAAACTCATTAATTTGTCGGATAAATTCCCGGAATTGATACCTGGACGTCGTGCAGATGCAAAACGTGCTAACCACTGCACTTTTGATGATGCGCAAAAAATGGGAAGAAATAATACACAGTGAAATCATTTGAAACTCATACTATGATCGAATTGCACAAAATTTCGCTGGATGGCAGCACTTACGTTCGCAAGCAGCACGTGAAAGTGCGTCCAGTTCATATATAATGTAGTTTACTCACTCGAATGTCACGCGTCTGAATACAGGGTATGCTGAACAGCTAGCAACCCATATATCTTACTAATTTTTGTAAAGGGATTTCCGTCTTATTGGGCGGAGAGACCTTCCTTATAACTGTGAAGGGCGTGGTAGTAGCACGCTTATGGCTTAGGGGTTGAATTTGATAAATCTCTATAAAATTGTGTTTTTACGTTTACGTGGCAACGAAGAGCATTTTCAGTAAAATTTTGAAATTTCACTACCCTTTAAAAATATATGCATGTACATAGTATGCAGTGATGGAATTCGAGCATTTAATATTATATTTAAATAAGCAGAAAATGAATTTTTGATTTATTATTAGATTAAAACCAATATTTTTAGCTTTTCCACTTTTTTATTTGACCAGCGACCGGGTTTCGTCGTTACCGACATCATCAGACTTCTGATGATGTCGGTAACGACGAAACCCGGTCGCTGGTCAAATAAAAAAGTGGAAAAGCTAAAAATATTGGTTTTAATCTAATAATAAATTAAAAATGCAATTCCATCACGAAGTGTCAGTGGATAATATAAATCAATGAATTTTTGGATTTGGCGTTTAATTGGTAGAAATTAATTTTAATTTGCAAATAAAATATTAAAATCAAACACTGATTTTTATAGTCTAATAAATTGTATTATTCGACTGTAAAAATAAATAAATCCGTATATACCCAGACTTCCATATTCTTCTTCATCTTTGATGAGATGTCAAAAAATAATATGAAATTGGAAAACTCCTGTGATTGGAGAAACCAGATTTGTTAACAAGTATTTGGACACACTCAAAATGTTGTAAATTGTAATTTATTATTAAAAACACATACAAAGTTGTGATAATTGTTTCGCCTTGTTATGGCATTTTCAAACTACCTTCTGTAGTTCCAAACAGTTTTTTTAAAAATGCCATAAAAAGGCGAAACAATTTTTTAATAATGAAATACAATTTAGTCTTCTTCTTCTTTTAGGACTAGGTCCTGTCATTCTCGGGTCGCTCTTGGGAGGTGGAAGACCAGCTATCCTTCCATCTTTTAGGTGGTCTTCCTGGGGGTCTGATCCCGCCTATGCTGTTGTCCGCTGCCACCCTCACTACTCGATCCGAACTCGCTCTTCTCACATGATCTCTCCAGAAACGTCTTCTTTCTCTTCCCCATCGCACAACATCTTCAACATCGCAGATTTTTCTTATATCTGAGTTTCAGATATAAGAAAAATGCAGGCCTAACACTTCGCGACAATTTAGTAGATTCTAAAAATCAGTGTTTGATTTTTACATTTAATATATAAATTATAAAAAAATGGTTAAAGGCAATTTTATTTTTAGTTTAATTGTGACCGGGACGCGCATTGATGTGGCCCAGTCTGGTTAAATGTAAAATAAAGAAAATAGAAAGCACACATTTCTAATTTTATTTATTTCACAACGCTTATGAATTAATGAAAATAATAAATACGAGTATCTATGAAACAACAATGTAACTGAAAACATCGAAAATGCTAAGTACATACAACTGTCAAGAAAACATACATACAATTTACCTAAGTAAATACAACTATCAAGAAGTACGCTGCCACCATGAACAATGTCGCGTATATAATTCAATAGATGGCGCTGCCCGTTTTTTAAAACAAATACCATTACAAGTGTTAATTAATGTTAAAATGTTATGGTTCCATATTATGCTCCCTCAAATTCAAAGGAGGCTATTCTGAAATTCCTAAAAAATAAATACTTTAAAAAATACACACACACACACACATGTGTGCTGTATATAAAAGTGTTTCAGTCGTGATACTAGAAGCAAATAATATTCTTCGAAGAGACCTTTCTGTATGAGTCAAATAAATACGCCAATTCATTGAAAAATAAACTGCGGGTCGCCTTCACATTTTAAAGATAATGTATCGGTAAAACTCGGTATGATTATTACATTATAATTATTACGAATGAATAAATCAAATCTCTCAAGTTCAAATATAATAATTACAATACATAAGATAAAAATATTATTGAGGGTTTTTTTCAATTGAAGGTTAGCGTTATGAACTTACCACTGTACATATAATTTTATTAATATTTTTAATAGAAGATCTATGGTGATTGCCTGGTTCACAATATGATCAGGTTCTCTGTATCCTATGTGCCTACCATCCATCTCTTTTGCTATACCATCTCCATTGCCTTTCCTCTACCTTACTATTGATGCCTGTTACAGCCAGGCTTCCACGAATGCGTGAAATCTTCATTTTGTCCCCAAGAGACACTCCAGCTGACCATCTAAGATCTAAGCATTCGCATTTCAGCAGTTTCTACTTGCCTAGAGTAGTTAAATCGTCCGCCTCCATAGTGTAATGGTTTGCGTGCTCGGCTACCGCACTGGAGGTCCCGGGTTCGATTCTAAAGGAGGTGGAAATAAATAAAAGTAAGTTTATAACTCTAATATTTATACAATATTATTCTGGGCGGGTACCTGAAGCGGAGGGCTGGTCACCTTTCCTTCATGTGTTAACGATCAAGATAAGACAGATTATCAAGATTATATGGTGCAGTGCCCTATGCACCATCGGGTGCATAGGGCACTATATCACATAAACGCATAAGGGTTTGAAAAAGAGTTCGTAAGGTGTTATACATCGTCCAGAATTCGGAGCCATAGAAGAGTACGGGTTTGACAATTTCTGTAGTAGACATTTTTTCCCTTTAGCTTGGCTCACATTTTTGGGGAACAAAGGACGGAACTTCATCTACCCTACACTAATTCTATGCGTTACATCTGCTGCTCACCCTCCATCCGTATGGATTAGTGGCCCTAGATATTTAAAGGGTTCGCAATTAGGTATTGCATCTCCATTCAACTGTATTGGGAGGATGGTAGTATTTGTATTCTCGAACGGTAGGTACATATACTCCGTCTTATTTCTGATCAGTCTCAATTTATTATCTTCCAAGATCCTTCTCCACCTTTCCAGACCATCTTGCAAGTCTTCGTGTATTTCAATTTAAGTTGGGATAATCTTCTTGGTGTAGGCCTTGTGGCCAGTTTTAAGAGGGAGTAGCCTCCTGTGATGTTGATAAACATCTGTCAATCTATCTCGGTATAGTCTGCCCGGCAGTGGTCTACCTTGGGGTTGGGCTTGCAGTGCGATGTGGGGGAGTCTGGACGGTTTCATTCTCCTAAAATGCGCATATCATTGACTTTTGCTTTGTCTGCAACATAATTGTTTTTAGACCCAATTTAACATTTAACGTAATTGAATTTTTTGCTTATAACACCGTTTTTGTGTTGAAAAAAATAAGTTTTTCTTCGAAATAAATAAATGGTTTAAAAAAAAGAGTTTTGAGAGGTTAGGATTTTTAAAAAATGACGAAAAATATTTACTTGCCAAATTTTTATATATGTATATTCTTTTGAAAAATGTACGTGGATAACACGTATGGCTTCTCGAGCAGCCAGTCGCGTACTGACTTTTCATATTTGAGAGTACACCCTTGAACATAAAGACTCAATCCACTCACAAGTAAGTATAGGCTACAAAACATAGCCTAAGCAGGGCCATGATTAACGGTATTGCATAAGCCATAGCCAGATTTCAGAACCACTTGAAAGTCAAGTAATTTAAAAAAATGTTTTAATGGTATGTGATGTTATTGTATAATATATCGCTCACTCCTTTCAAGAACGTCATAAATCAAAATTCGTAAATTTTCAGTTGGGCATGTTTTCGGAATGCCCATAAAATTTACTATATCCCAGCAGAAGCGGCATATTTTTAACTTAATATTTACCCGCTACAGGGCAGAAAGTGTTGTTTTTGCATTTTGAAGAAAAGGTATTGTTTAATTATTTTTTAAAATAAACTAAATATTTTTCAAATAGAGAAAAAACCTTCAGGTTTTACTTTAAAAAATCTGTTGCACAGTAAAAAGTTCAGTTAAAAACGTTCTCCTGAAAAATCGAGTTTTTTTTATTTATGACGTTCTTGAAAGGAGTGAGCGATATGATACATTTTGCATGTGTGGAGAGTTCGTTGGAAATGAAACTACGTCAGTGATTTGTTCCCGAAATGATGGAATGTTCAAACGATAATTATTTCGAAACAATGCTGTTATTACATAGCTATATGAGGCATTCGAATAAAAAAGGTATTGCATTTTATAAAACAGGATGTTTAATTTGTACAAGAGTAGATATCGAATGGCTAAAAACAAACATTTGGCTTACCAATGACCCCGCCATCAAATTATATTATTATCACTTTTAATTTCCGAGTTATTATTATTATTTTCAATTGTAACACAATTTGTACTATTCTCATGAAAAACTGTAAAGACACATATCGCTCACTCCTTTCAACAACGTTATTTATCAAACAACTTGATTTTTCAGGAGATCGTTTTTAAAGTTTAAGAATATAATAAAATGTATTAAAAATAAATATGAAGCCTTTTTTTGAACTTTTTACTGTAGAATATATCTTTTTAGGTAAAACCTGAAGGTTTTTTCTTCATTTGAAAAGTATTTTGGATATTAAAAAAAAAAATTAAATAATACCTTTTCTTGAAAATGCAAAAACAACGCTTTCTGCCCTGTAGCGGGTAAATATTAAGTTTAAAATATGCCGCTTTTGCTGGGATATAGTACATTTTCTGGGCATTCCAAAAACATGTACAACTGAAAATGGATGATTTTTTATATATGACGTTGTTGAAAGGAGTGATCGATATGTCACATAAAATAGAACCTAGTCAGGTATCCAAAATAAATTGAAAAAACACCTTTTTGGAAAGATATTTGTGTTAGTGATTAGTTATAATATTTATTTAATATTACCCTGGACTGGTACCTGAAGCGGAGGGCTGATCACATTTCCTTCATGTGTAAACGATCAAGATAACACTGCCTCAATACGATGCAGTGCCCTATGCACCATTGGGTGCGGATAAGAGTTGGAAGAAGAAGAAGAAGATTAGTTATATTTTCTCATTTGTTTCCTTTAAATTCCACATTCATGAATCTCTTCATACATACCCGCCTATTATTTCGATCTTGCCAAGTTTTTTTCGGTCTTCCACTGCTCCCTTCCCAACTACATTCGCCTCATAAATTTGTTTTACCGTTTTTCCTCACTCATACCTTCCACATGTCCAAACACACGATCGAATCGAATGACTGAAGAAAGGATAGTAAAAAAAATATGAGGCGAATGTGATTGGTAAAAGAGGCAGAGGAAGACCGAGGAAAACTTGAAACTCAAGTATTTCAAATACATTAAGTAACTGATTACTTATGACCTGAGTCAGCGGTCGGAATAATCAGCGTGTATGTATGAATGTCGTAGGAGCGTAGATTGTGTGCAAAGACAGATAAGTGTGGCGTTCTATTCTCTCTGCCTACCCCTGCGGAGAAGCGGTGTGAGATGTTTTGAACATTAAAAACGGTATCCCAATCATAAAGGAGTTTTTTGACTTATTTTTTTAATGCATTTTTTTAATGTTAAATTATGTAAAAAATCTAAAAAAATGGAGTACCTACCTTGAATTATACATATTTCATTAACGTAGTACTATTAAAAAACAATCATTTTTATTTTCAATGTTATTGATACTATTTATGTGGATAACTCTGAAAAAAATGGGTTTTTAATTACAAAAGTGAAATTTAATTCACGATTCTGGTCTATTTTTTGCACAAGTATTTAAATCAATTTTATACACATGTCATTCGTGAGTTAAAGGTAAAATAAATATTGATGAAATTGCGACTATGCGATGCTCCTTTGTATGGAGTGTAGGGCTGCCAACAAGATTACAAATATGAAAAATTGTTTAGAGATTAAACTTGGGTGTTCATCTATTTATATGGATAATTGCATGAAATAACTGAAAGGCTGAAATGTTGGAGATAGAAGTACGTTTGTATGCTGACGATGCTATGGCTGTAAGACCTGCAGGCGTTGGTGACAAAAATGTTATGTGTCCAAGGAAAGTAATTTGCTTATCCAAAATTATGGTTTTTTGAAAGAGACGAATGAAGATCTGGGGGTGAAAAATTGGTAAATGGGGAAATTACCTCCGAGATGAAGACTCTCCGATCCATAACCGGAAACAAATTGCGAGATCGAGTAAGAAATACCGACATCCGGAGCATGTGTAAGACGGAGGATATCGTGAGGTGTGGACGACAACGAAGGCGATACTGGAATGTCAGATGTCAGATGACAGACTTCCACGAATCGCCCTTCAAGGAATCCCTGAAGAACGCCAACCCCCAGGCAGACCTCCAAAAAGATGGAAAGACAGCTGGGAGTCAACATCCCAAGAGTTACAAGCGGAGGCAAAAAAGGATCCTTAGGATCTAAATATATATATATATATATATATATATATATATATATATATATATATATATATATATATATATATATATATATATATATATATATATATATATATATGTATATATTTATAAATATATATATATATATATATATATATATATATATATATATATATATATATATATATATATATATATATATATATATATATATATATATATATATATATATATATATATATATATATATATATATAAAGATACTTTATAGCTTTCGCCACCCCTGCTACATAGCACGTATCCACATCCCATGTATGTAGCACCGTAATCACCGATCTCTGATCGGCGAATTAATTCATCAGTCAAGGTACTTGTGCACGGTATTCAGTACCTCCCCATGTACCCGCTACCCGCGCAATTGTGTCCGCGAGCCAAGATGGATAATTTAAGAATGGTTCTAGTTGACAATTTGTCAGTTGGTCAAATGCAGTCACGGAGCTAGCGCGCGACGCTCACCCGAACGACCTCATCGAGAAAATCGGGAAAACAGTACTGTGACAATAATAATACAATAATCCCACCGACACATGGTTTAATGTGGAAAATATTAACCTGACATTGCATTTTGTTGCGTTATTTGATATATTATAATTAAGTTTACTTAAAAACGAAATAAAAGTGATAATAAATTAATAATCT
>NW_028282745.1:15000-31863 GCF_059751285.1 Brachycentrus maculatus
GTTAATGCTTAAAGGTGGAGACTGACCTCCACATTTCGTCGTAACGTTACACGTTACGATGCGAGCATTCAGGCAGTCAGTACAGCGAGCCGAGCGCTCCATCCATAGTTTCGGATGCTCGCTGATTTTCGCCGCGAGCGATGTTACGACGTTACGTTATGACGAAATGCTTCGGTCAGTCTCAACCTTTAAATATTCAAATTACATTTATAATTAATTCATAATAATTGCAATGATATTTTTTTCGTATTCGTAGACAGATCGCGATCATCGTTGTACTAGGAATACTCCGTTATTTTTTCTCACATGTTGCATTTATTATTTTTTCTATTGTTTGCGAGATACCATCATTTGTCAACTTCCGCGATAAGGTTAGAGGCGGTTAGCTAATTATTCAATTTAACGTAACCTCACTGTACAACGCGTATGAAGAAATATACCCGTCATATATCGCTCACTCCTTTCAAGAACGTCATAAATCAAAAATCGTTAATTTTCAGTTGTGCATGTTTTTGGAATGCCCAGAAAATATACTTTTTCCTAGCAAAAGCGGCATATTTTTAACTTAATATTTACCCGCTACTAGGCAGAAAGTGTTGTTTTTGCATTTTGAAAAAAAGGTTTTGTTGAATTATTTTTTTAAATATACTTTTTATTTTTTAAATGGAGAAAAAACCTTCAGGTTTTAACTAAAAAAATCTGTTGCATAGTAAAAAGTTCAATAAGTGACTTGATATTTATTTTTAATACATTTTATTATATTCTTAAACATTAATAACGATCTCCTGAAAAATCAAGTTTTTTTGATTTATGACGTTCTTGAAAGAGTGAGCGATATGTAGTTCATGTTAAACCAACCTCAGTATGCCTGAAAAAAAATACGAAATTATGTACAGCAAATTCTTTTTTCTTTTTTGAAATTAATTTATTGCGAATTAATTAATACCTTTAATTTACATACGCTTCTTTTAATTTCTGAAATTTTCACCTATTCAAAATATGGAAGAAGAGAGTGATATGTATGTTTGACTACCATCTCGCCGTTTCATCTGTAAGCACAGAGGATGGAACGCCACACTCGTCTGTCCTGATATACACTCCTAGCTTCCTTAATAATAATGTCAGACTCCGTAACGTAGTGGTTAGCGCCTATAGCTATCATGCTGGAGGTCTTGACTTCGATTAACAGTAAAATTAAGTTTAAATGATTTTTTACTCCAATGTTAATACAATTTCACCTTGAACAACTTCCTATCGTAAAATTAATGATTAGGAGAGTATTGCGTCGATAGGATGCAGTGCCCTATGCATAGTTAGGTGCAGATAAGGGTTAAAAGAAAGAAAAAATGATGAGTGATTAGTGAAGGGGTGTACTTTGAATTTGTTGTGTTTCGGATGTGCTGTGGAGGTATAATTTCAAGTGGGTCAAAGTGATCTTGTCCACTATGCATTTTTTTGGGGATCGTATCTACCCTGCTGTGGTTGTTTGTGGTTGAACTTTGTCCTGTGTACGTTTATTTCAGTTGTTTGCATGAAGACTGTTGAGCGTTTAGCTGCTAGGCTTTATGCAGCTCAGAAATTTACTTAAATGCATTGTTAAATTTGGCCGTGAAAATTTACGTTGATAATTGATATTTCATACATCTAGAATTTCCCCATGAAATAATAACACGCGTTATCAATTCGTGAGTAGAATATAAAATCAAGCGTAATGTCGTGTACATAATAATCATTGTTAACGTATCTACTATTTAAAAATACGTCTTAACTAACTTTTATTTTTATATGCCTTTTCAGTCCTGTTTATTTAATACTTTTATTCTGATGTATAAAATGACGATACGTACTAGACGAGAGTAGGACACAGAGTGTGAGAATTGACCTACTACATTTTTATTAACTTTTAGTCATACATTTTTGTCCGCCTCCGTAGTGTAATGGTCAGTACGTTCGGCTACCGTTCTGGAGGTCCCGGGTTCGATTCCCAAGGGGGGTAAAATAAATATAAGTGATTTTTCACTGTCATATTTATTCAATATTACCCTGGACTGGTGCCTGAAGCGGAGGGCTGATCACCTTTCCTTCATGTGTAAACGATCAAGATAACACTGCGTTTATATGACGCAGTGCCCTATGCACCATTGGGGTGCGGATAAAGGTTTTATATATATATATATATATATATATATATATATATATATATATATATATATATATATATATATATATATATATATATATATATATATGTATTTGCTTTTAATTGACTACCGCAATTTAAAAGATACTCGTTTATACAAGATTTTGAGTATGTCCTTTTGGATTTCCTTGTTCACGAATCTGGATTTTCTCTACTTGGAAGTTATTTTGAAAATTTAGGCAATTCAATATACAGTAGATGGAGAAAAATATAGAAGTCTGGGAATTTACGGGGCTTATGATCTATCACAGGCTGGTTAAGTGATGACTTGACACACGAGTAACATTCACCGTTCTACCCATGGTTGACAACCACACTACTCAAATTTTTTCAACTCTTAGATGTATTGATCAATCTCGTGACACAGTTCACACAGAGTTTACAACAGCCATCTTTGTTGCATTTAGGAAAGCATTTAATTTTATTCGAACATTATTTTACATACTTTATTATTTTACAAACTTTTTTGAGTTTATCAATGTCAACACGACTAGTTTCGAGAACATCTGTAGTTCTCGAAACTACACGTGTTAACATTAATAAACTCATGCAGATAGTCTTATACAAGTATTATATATATATATATATATATATATATATATATATATATATATATATATATATATATATATATATATATATATATATATATATATATATATATATATATATATATATATATATATATATATATATATATATATATATATATATATATATATATATATATATATATATATATATATATATATATATATATATATATATATATATATATATATATATATATATATATATATATATATGTATATATATATTTTAATTTATTATTAGATTAAAACCAATATTTTTAGCTTTTCCACTTTTTTATTTGACCAGCGACCGGGTTTCGTCGTTACCGACATCATCAGACTGGTAAAAAAGACTGGTAAAAAATCAGACAAATAAAAAAGTGGAAAAGCTAAAAATATTGGTTTTAATCTAATAATAAATTAAAAATGCAATTCCATCACGAAGTGTCAGTGGATAATATAAATATATATTTTAAATATAAAGTAGCCGGATAATCCATATATTTTTTATAAATATGTTATACCAACTAAGAAAAATTGTCAATGCCTTGTAACGATAATAATTTATAAAACTTTTTATTAAATAATTTACTTATATTGCAAATCGTAATGTATTTACAGTATGCCCAAGGTTCTTATGTATAAAAATAAATTTATCGAGGGCATCAAGCAGAACGTATTATGCTTCACTAATTAATTAAAATGAAAAAAGATTAGACTTGTACGGTTAATTATATAAACGTAACATTACGGTTGTAATTTGAAAAAAATTTGTAAAGAAAAACTGTGAAGATAATTTGGGACCTAAATTATAAATTATATAACACAAAATTGAGAGCATTATGAATTGATGTAACCAGACTTCTTAAATGTTAAAAATATTACAAATTGTAATTTATATTGTATTTCCTTTTTTCTGAATTTATTTTCATAATATTCATTTGTGTTGTAGTCCGTGTTTTCATTTCTTATTTTCTTTAAATCAGATTTTGTTCATCGAAAGCAAAATGTTCGTGTCGGTTTGTGGTCTCGTGGTAAGTGTCGCGGACTCTTGAGTCAGAGTTTCTGGGTTCGAACTTAATTACAATAATAAAACCCTTATCCGCACCCCAATGGTGCATAGGGCACTGCGTCATATAAACGCAGTGTTATCTTGATCGTTTACACATGAAGGAAAGGTGATTAGCCCTCCGCTTCAGGTACCAGTCCAGGGTAATATTGAATAAATATGACAGTCACAAAATCACTTTTATTTATTTTACCCCCCTTGGGAACCGAACCCGGGACCTCCAGAACGGTAGCCGAGCATGCTGACCATTACACTCCGGAGGCGGACAACTCTACCACAATGTGATACCGACTAATAAATTACCTCATATATATTTCGAGAAAACTTATTTTTTCAATACAAAAACGGTGTTTTAAGAATAAAAATATAATTACGTCAAATCAAATGTTACCTAGGTTTAGTGAGAATTAAGTTACAATTTATCGGTGTTAATAAAATATGATAAACTCGTATGATAAGGAGACGATACAATATATGTAAAAAAAAATAAACAAGATTTCAGATATTCGAAAAACCTTTTTACGATCATGGATATAGTGATTTTTTTCGTTCCTATATTGAAGTACATACTGTATTTTAATTTTTAAATAACATAAAACCATAAAACGGGTTTTTCCTAATTTTCAGCTAGAAATAGTTTGTGCATAATAATTTTATAATAATGCTAGAAATACAAATAAAATTAAAATTGATTCAATTTGCTAGGAAATACACAAATTGCGAAATTTCAGTAATCACGTTTGTATAACCTCAACATAAATATATAATTTATAACTATACAATTGTTATACTTTACTATTTTAGAACTATATGGGGTTTTTCATGTTTTTTATACTAGTTAATAAATTTATATCTATATTCTTTTTTGATATTTCATCAAAGATGAAGAAGAATATGGAAGTCTGGGCATTTACGGGGCTGACGACTGTCATAGGCTGGTTTAAGTATTCACTTTACACACGTGAGAAGTGATCACTTTTAATTTTTTATTGAGCAGAAACTTTTTTTTTAGTATGTGAGGTCCGAATCCTGGATTATAATCACATACATGAGAAACGCCAGAAAATACCATTTTAATTTATATTATTTATATATATTTATATATATATATATATATATATATATATATATATATATATATATATATATATATATATATATATATATATATATATATATATATATATATATATATATATATATATATATATATATATATATATATATATATATATATATATATATATATATATATATATATATATATATATATATATATATATATATATATATATATAAAAATACATTAAATAAACAAAAATACTCTTTTTTACTATCAAGGTCAATTTTCAAACCGGTTTATGTGACCCCAGATAAGTGAGTACATATGTTATATTAATAGTCAATGACTGGAACATAATTAGTAATATTACGCTGGCCAGCATGCATTTTGGAGCCAGGTTTTTTCATCTCTCGCGAATATTTGGGGCACTGATTCCAAAAATGGTTCTCGTTTGAATATGGATGAGGTCGCCTTGTTGAAAGCAGGTCGGATACTGTCGCTCGCTGAGATTATATTTTTAATACCTGTATACATCCACGCATCGCTGTGCCTAAGTCTCGTTAAATGGAAAAGAAAAATAAGAGTAAGCACATCAGTAATTCGTTTAATTTCATAACGCTTACGAGTGAAGTAATGAAAATATTTTACAAAAATCAATGATACAACAACGCAATCGAAAAAGTTTATGTCAAGAAGTACGCTGTAAGCCACGAACAATGTTAAGTGAAGCTTGTATTACGTTCAATAGATTGCGCTGCCATTATGGTTCAAGAATATGTTTTTCATAACAAATACATTTTTTAACCTTCACAGGTAAAACATCTGTCGCAAGTATATAAAATACGAAATTTCAAAATCATAGAATAAAATAACAAGAATGTATTATTTTTCCATATGAATTTTATTTGACCAACAACCGGATTTCGTTGTAACCGACATCACCAGACTGGTCGGTTACGACGAAACCGGTTGCTGGTTAAATATGGGTGATTTTCATTCTAATATTTATTGAATATCACCCTGGACTGGTACAAGAAGTGTAGGGCTGATCAACTTGGTTCATGCAATTAACGATCAAGATACGATGCAGTACCCTTTGCACCATTGTGTGAGAATAAGAGTTAGAAGAAGATAAATGGCAAGGTAACTAAAACTAACTAAAACTAACCATTACGTTGCTTGCCATCACGTTTCCGCAGGGGTAGGCAGAGAGAATAGAACGCCACACCACTCTGTCCTTGCAAACATTCTCCTCATACATACCCGCCGATTGTTTCGACTCCTAACCTGACCACTTTCAAGTATTTGACATACTTGATCGTGCCAAGTTTTTCTCGGTCTTCCTCTGCTACTTTTTCCAATTACATTCGCCTCATAAATTTGTTTTATCGTTCTTTCCTCACTCATTCGTTCTACATGTCCAAACCATCTCAACACACCTTTCTTAATTTTATCGATAATTCTTGTCTCAGCTTTGCATTCCTTCCTTATTTCACTATTCGACCATCTCTCATACATCGTTTTGTCGCACATTCTTCTGAGAGATCACATTTCGACTGCATTCAGTCTACTTTCATTCTTCTTTTGTCAACTCTATGTTTCACTTCCATACATAAGGGTCGGAACTAGGACTTCGTTTTGTACTGCCAGTTTAGATTTCGCTGATAGATTTTTATTTGTTTTAACCGAGTAATTTTATTTGCTTTATATTATCTACTAAATACTCATGATAATTTTTCATAAGTACAATATATCGGAAACAGTTATCACATATGCATTATTTATGCAAAACTTTACCTTGGGATATTCATTACCTTTTCTGCTGGTTTAAGTGATCGCTTTGTACACTATATGAAACATTCTACATTCTACCCATCATTGACAACCACATACCTCACATTTTGAAAAGCTGTAACATATATATATATATATATATATATATATATATATATATATATATATATATATATATATATATATATATATATATATATATATATATATATATATATATATATATATATATATATATATATATATATATATATATATATATATATATATATATATATATATATATATATATATATATATATATATATATGTATATATATATATATATGTATATGTATATATATATATATATATATATATATATATATATATATATATATATATATATATATATATATATATATATATATATACATACATATATTTATTTATTTATTTTGAGTGTGTCTAAATACTTGTTCACAAATCTCGATTATCTCCAATTAGTTATTATGAATACATTTTTTTACAAACTAAAAGGGTTTCTGCTTAGTAAAGCTTCTTTCGTCTTATAATAGATGTCTCTAGTGAAGTCCTAGTGATTCAAGTAACTGGTCAAATTATGAGCTAAAATTAAAAATTAAAAAATAAAATGATTTTTTCTGCCGTTTCTCATGTATGTGAATATAATCCAGGATTCAGACATCCCATACAAATGAAAGAGTCTGCTCAATAAAAAGCTTCTTTCATCTCACCATAGATGTCTCTCGTGAAATTCTAGTCAATTCAAGCACTATGTTTCGAAGTAGAATAATACATACTTATAGAAGATCGAAGAATTTGAATAGTGTGGTTGTTAATCATGGGTATAACTGGTGAATGTTACACGTGTGTAAAGTGATCAATTAATTTATGTATTAATTTTAAATCGAACGCAGATTTTTTGAGTCGAAGTTGTATTTTACTAACAAGAACACATAAAAAATTAATATTGTGACAATTGTTTCGCCTAGTTATGGCATTTTTAAACGAATGTGAAGATCGAATGGACTGACGGTCCTTATAGGTAGCTTACGGTAGCTATACAATTCTATCAATCAAACCAGCGTATGACGATCATAAGCCCTGTAAATGCCCAGACTTTCATATTCTTCTTTATCTTTTTTTAAATGTCAAAAAATAGTGTAAAATTTTAAGCGCTGTAATTTGTATATTTGATTCTGCGCTAAGGTATCAGTTGCCCTGGTGATTCGACTGGGTACTCGGTAAAACATATCGCTCATTCATTTCAACAACATCATATATAAAAAAACTTAATTTTTCAGGAGATCGCTTTTAATGTTTAAAAATTTAATAAAGTATATTCAAAATAAATGTCAAGACACATATTTAATTTTTGAACGTGTAAAAGATCTTTTTAGGTAAAACCTGAATGTTTTAAAAAATAAATAGTATATTTGAAATAATAATTAAACAATACCTTTTCTTCAAAATGTAAAAACAAACTTTCTGCCCTGTAGCGAAAGAATATTAAGTATTAAAATATGCCGCTTTTGCTTAGATATAGTACAATTTCTGGGCATTCCGAAAACATTCACATCTGAAAATTGAAAATTTCTGATGTATGACGTTGTTGAAAGGAGTGAGTGATATGCGTTCCAGCAAATTATCGGTAAGATAGAGGATTTTCAACGGCTGAGGTACATCGACCTCTATACGATTGTCATCGATCTTGGATCAGGTCAGTGTCCAAAAGGAAGCGCTTCAATAATCCGGATGTCCTGTGTGTGACCGTAGGGAAATAAGACATGGCGCAAAGCTGGCCTTAGATTCACCACTAACTCTTCGTATATTTGATGATAATTATGTGTATCACGTATTGCATTCAGCTACTGTACCTTCAAAAAGCGTTTACGTGAACTTAATACTAATGAATACAATAATACATAAATGAATTTACCTTTATATTGTCATTCAAAGACCATTTGGCCAAGAGAAATATTACGAGGGAATGGAATATCCCAACCAAAGTTTGGTGCCAAAGGTAGCACGGAACGTGAAAAATCATTGTACCTACAATTGGAGAACTACGATCTGTATGTAAGATGTAACTATTGTTGGTAAGACCACTTTTGAGTTTATTAATGTAATCACGACTAGTTGTCTAAAAAAGTGGTTTTATACGAGTGTTTATTATTTTTGTTAAATATGGACATATTTATATTATAAGGACTTTTTGTAAATATTTTTAGTCAGTGTTTGATAATGTCTTAATAACACGAAACGCGTCACGTAGTAACATATACATAAATAAATGTAGAATTCAATCCAATAAACCTTGTTTAATTTTGGATATATTACCCAACAATTCAATATGGAATTCTACCAACTGTCAGCAGTTACAATAAATATTTATACTATGTATGTATACATATATGTATATATTTATACATTTACGTATGTATAATATACATTATTAATAATAATAATGAAACCCTTATCCGCACCCCAATAGTGCATAGGGCACTGCGTCATATAACGCAGTGTTATCTTGATCGTTTACACATGAAGGAAAGATGATCAGCCCTCCGCTTTAGGTACCAGTCCAGGGCAGTATTGAATAAATATTAAATAAAAAAATCACTAATATACATTAATACATATGTATATTATTATGCTAATATTTTGACAAAAGAATGTACATAAAGTGTCGTACATAAACCGTCCGATAAAAGTCACTAAAATCAAATAAATCATAGATAATTTCTACCACTGATAACAATTGTTTTTGAAAAAAATGTTAAAAATAACTAATCAACATATTGAAATAATGTGTCCGTTTTATCATTTTTAATGCATAAGGACATAGAACAAGGGTAATTAACTAAAGAAAAAGACATTATTTTTTGACATCTCATCATTTTGAAAATGGAAGTCTGGTCATTTACGGGGCTGACGACCGTCATAGGCTGGATTAAGTAATCACTTTGCACACGTGTAACATTCAACAATTCTAACCATCATTGACAACCACACTACTCAAATTCTTGAAAGTTCTATATATATGAACCACTTTAGAAACCCTGTTCTTGAATCACTAGAACTTCACTACAGACATATCTATTGGTGAGATGTAAAGAAACTTTTCATTAAGCAGAAACTCTTATATTAGTATGTGAGGTCCGAATCCTGGATTATACATGAGAAACGCCAGAAAATGCCATTTTTATTTTTATATTTATATTTTTATTGGGACACACTCAAAATTTTGTAAAGAAAAAGACGTTGTTATATAGGTTTTTTTAAGGTTTGGATTTTAAACTGGCAACATTGTTTCTACAGACTGTCAACTTGACAGTCGACAGTTGATTTGAAGTTAATACGTTTTGCCATTTCACCATGAACATACTGAATGACCATTATGCGCGTCGTAGGTTCGGTGAATGGGCCGAAACAATATTCAGCTTCATCCTCTTTTTCAACGCTAAATATTGGTCACTGATGAGGCACATTTTTAGTTAAATGGCTATGGCATTAAGCAGAATTGCCGAATTCGGAGTGGAGAAAATCTAGAAGCCTTTATCGAAACGCCCTTATATCCATTAAAAGTCACTGTTTGGTGTGCTTTATGGGCAGGTGGAATCATTGGCCCATTTTTTTTTAAGACGATGCCGTTTAGAATGTTACGCTCAATGGAGAGCGCTACAAAACCATGGTTACTGACTTATTCTTACTTTAATTGAATAGCATAGATGGGACAGAACTGTGGTTTCCACAAGATGGCAAAACATGCCACACAGCGGGTGCCACCACCAATTTATTGCGGAAATTTTTTGCATACCTTTAAAAAAAATACCTCATTTATAATACATTGCTTTATATTTTACATTTTGCCCTGTTTTTTCTTATTTTTGTCATGTTTTTCTTGTTTTTCAATCTCGTTAACCTTAATCTCATGTCTCAAAATGGGTTATGGGGTTATAAATTACATACACATCGGGAATATTTATTTGTGACATTTTAAAATAAATAAATAAATATACACTGATAAGCAACATTTTGAGTGTGTCCAAATACTTCATTAATCTTGATTATTTTCATTTATAGGAGTTATTTTCATATTATTATTTGACATCTCAACATAGATGAAGAAGAACATGGATGAAAAAGAATATCGAAAAAAAATCTTCATCTCACCAATAATGTCTGTAGTTAAAATTCTAGCGATTCAAGTACAATGTTTCGAAATTGGATCATATATAAAAAACTTCCAAGAATTTGAATAGTGTCAATCATGGGTAGAATTGGTGAATGTTACACGTATGTAAAACGATCACTTAGACCAGCCTATGACGGTCGTAAGCCCAGACTTCCATATTCCTCTTAATCTATGTTGAGATGTCTAAAAATAATATGTACCGTAGAACGGGGCTACTTGAAGTTTGATGTGTTACTTGAGCCCAGTACAAAAAAAATATTTAGATCTCTATTTGGTCTACAATAATGAACGTATCGAAATAATTCATTGTTTTCCTGACAGGTGACACTTATTGTCACGATACGATCATTATTATAGACCAAATACAGGTTTTTTTTTGTACCGAGCTCAAGTAACACATCAAAGTTCAAATAGCCCCGTTCTACGGTACTGATAAGGTTAGGTATTATTTTAATGGATTCTTGTTAAACTAGTCAACTTTTTAATAGATCTATAATATGGCCAGTAGTATATTGAAAATTCAATACTATATACGATTGCATATTGTTAGGAATGATTGTATGATGGTATGTATTCCCATGAACACAATGGCCAAGGTCTGCTGTGTTCAATTACAAAACGTTTCGAAGAAATGTCAGCGGGATGGGTTTTCCACTCTCGTATGCAAATATGAAACGAAAGGATACTTACATTTGCTTTGCAAAATTAAATTATACCAAATGAACTGTTTCCTACGTGACATTTTAAAAAATTTCAACAAACATCGCCTGAAATTGAATGATCGTGCCTAGAATTGCAATGAATGTGTTCTTTCAATCTGTAATGAGTGCAAATCGCTACTGAAATTCTTCAATGGTGGAAAATAAAAATTACGCATGTGTAATAATTTTACAGTTTGCTCGTTTCAGTGATTATTAGGTCATAAAATGCATATAGTCAGTCCTATAATCATTCAAAAGATATTATCTGAAATATTTTTAAATGAATAGGTACATAAATTCGCTTGCGGTGATTGTTTTAACAAGAACATGCGTAGTTCTCGAAATAAGTCGTTTTAATATTTTTTTGACATCTTTACATGGATGAAGGAAGAATATAATAGTCTGGGTATTTACAGGGCTTATGACCTCTCACAGAGTGGTTAAGTGATCACTTTGCACCGTGCAACATTCACCATTCTACCTATGAGTGACAACCACGCTACTCAAAGTATTCTTCATATATATTGATGTATCAACAACATCAAAAAACCCGTATGTGGAGAAAACCTAGATTTATGAATAAGTATTTGGACACACTCGACATCAATAAACTTAAAATTGGTCTTTTACAACAGTTTAATTTTTATACTGTTAGAATGAGTTCATATTTTTAAAATATTAATTTATATTTGAATTTTATATGGTAAATAACACATTTTTTTAGTTTTAAAATTATGTGGATGCAGCGAAACACGTGCCAAAACAGATTTTAAGAAACAGTGGTAATTCCCAAGTAAAATTTATTTTAAAATTGAATATTTTTTTAAAAATGAAGTGAATCTAAAAATGGATATATTTATATAACCACCAGGTGAATGCCAAATAATTAAAGAAAAATTTTAAAAAATATCGTAGAATTTGAAAACGTCTATCAAAAGTATAAGAAAATCTACGTAATCGTAGGGCTAGGTGTATGACTAGTGGATAGATGTACAGGATGCTAGCAGCGTATGTCAAGACACGGGAGTCTGGCGTTCTATCCTCAGCCCACTTCTGCAGGGAAGTGTGATGATAATATTAGGTGTACATACATTAAATTTTGTTCTAGATTTAATCATTTATAAAACACAAAGAGTTTATCATTCTTTTTGGTCCGACACGGTCGATACACCTCGTAATTTATAGCTGTGGTTGATATAAATCACTCGGTTGGATAATCAGCAAAGTGACGTTGATTGAAGCGACTGGTTTGGGGATGTCTGCATCTGGTTATCAGGTCCAGTTATAATTACATTCTGTATAATGAATCTGGATCTGCACCAACCAAATTTTTTACCTACGCAATGATATCCATCTAGTACAACAGCAAAAAACTAAGTAATTTTTAAAAAATTATAAAATGGCGTTGCATATAAAATATATTGGTTTTGCCAATGTCAAGTTAATTAAATAATATTACTTAATTATAAAATATGATAGACTTATTATCACACAGTAAATTAATTCCGTTTGTTTGTAGATAATGTAACTTTGAACGTAAGGCAATCCCTAAAAAAGACGATGAAAAATACCTAACTTTGGATGTAAGGTGATTGAAAAAAACAGACAATGAAACATATCTAACTTTGGACGTAGGGTAATTCCAAAAACGGACGATGAAAAATATCTAACTGATGGGTAATTCCAAAAACAGGCGATAAAAATACCTAACTATGGACGTTAGATAATACCAAAAACAGACGATGAAAATATCTAACTGTAAGGTAATTCCAAAAACAGGCGATGAAAAATACCTAACTATGGACGTTAGATATTTCCAAAAACAGACGATGAAAATATCTAACTGTAAGGTAATTCCAAAAACAGGCGATAAAAATATCTAACTATGGACGTTAGATATTTCCAAAAACAGACGATGAAAATATCTAACTGTAAGGTAATTCCAAAAACAGGCGATGAAAAATACCTAACTATGGATGTTAGATATTTCCAAAAACAGACGATGAAAATATCTAACTGTAAGGTAATTCCAAAAACAGGCTATGAAAAATACCTAACTATGGACGTTAGATATTTCCAAAAACAGACGATGAAAATATCTAACTGTAAGGTAATTCCAAAAACAGGCGATGAAAAATACCTAACTATGGACGTTAGATATTTCCAAAAACAGACGATGAAAATATCTAACTGTAAGGTAATTCCAAAAACAGGCGATGAAAAATACCTAACTATGGACGTTAGATATTTCCAAAAACAGACGATGAAAATATCTAACTGTAAGGTAATTCCAAAAACAGGCGATGAAAAATACCTAACTATGGACGTTAGATATTTCCAAAAACAGACGATGAAAATATCTAACTGTAAGGTAATTCCAAAAACAGGCGATGAAAAATACCTAACTATGGACGTTAGATATTTCCATAAACAGACGATGAAAATATCTAACTGTAAGGTAATTCCAAAAACAGGCGATAAAAATATCTAACTATGGACGTAGATAATTCCAAAAACAGACGTTGAAAAATATTTAACTTCGGACATAAGGTGATTTGAAGTAGGTACGTGATTGCAGAAAGTTTGTAATAGATACGTTCTGGTACTCTTGTTACCCAATCCATTCATGATCACTTGCAAATTGGTCTTGCGCCGTTCTCTCTCATAATATTGCGAAACGTAACCAATTTTGCACATAATCATTTGCCATCGGTAGGTACCGGCTTGTTTACATTTGCCCAGAATGATCTATCGCACCTTTCATAATACTGTTGGTGAACGGATCAATTTCATGATGTGTTATCATTGGCTAATAAATGAATATGAAAAATAACAAGACTATCGGTAACATTCTTATTGAAATCTGTAGGGAAGTAAGAGAAAACCCTTATCCGCACCCCAATGGTGCATAGGGCACTGAGTCGTATAAACGACTTCTTATCTTGATCGTGCATAGGGTACTGAGTCGTATAAACGACTTCTATGTATATATTTATACATTTACGTATGTATAATATACCTTAATAATAATAATAATAAAACCCTTATCCGCACCCCAATGGTGCATTGGGCACTGCGTCATATAACTTAGTGTTATCTTTATCGTTTACACATGAAGGAAAGGTGATCAGTCCTCCGCTTCAGGTACCAAACTAGGGTAATATTGAATAAATATTAGAGTTAAAAAAATCCCTTATATTTATTTGACCCCCCCTGGGAATCGAACCCGGGATCTCCATTGGGGTCACGACCCGTCATTGGCTAGTTTCAGTGATCACTTTATACACTACGTAGCATTCACCATTCTACCCATGCATGATTGACAACCACACTACTCAAAATTGAGCCAAAATAAATCAGTCTATGACGGGTCGTAAGCCCTGTAAATATCCAGACTTCCATAGTCTTCTTCATCTATGTTAACATAACACATCTTAAGATGTAAATATTAATTTATTTATTCTTCATGAACAGAAAATGAATATGTAGATTAGCAGGCTTATTGCTTTATGTTCAAACCGACCAAAAACAGGCTAGTGAAATTGGTCGAAACGTTTGATACCTTATGTAGCTGTTTGCAATCAGAGGGTAGATAGTGCTTAAACATTTTAAAAAAATCATAAATTACAAATTAATTCTGTATTAATTAAGCAACTGCTTTATATTTTAAAAATAGCATAATAAATAGGGAAAAAGGGAATATAATTCTAAAAAACTGCAATTCTCTAACTATTTAAGGGTGAAAATATCCTAAATTTAAATAAAAGCTAATCTTTGAGATATAAACATGACTTTACAATACCAAAATACAATACCAAACATTTCTAACAGAACTTCAAATATGTGGGAACTAAGTACATCAACAACTTTCCTACAGACATTTAAAAATTTGAAGACTTTAAAATGCTAAAAAATTTATTAAATGAATTTTATAAATGTTAACCTATGAAAGAAAAAAAATCAATAAAAAAAAATCGTAAATTTTAAAACTAGTGTAAGTTTAACTGTTGTAAAGTGATCACTTAAACCAGCCTATGACGGTCGTAAGCCCCGTAAATGCCCAGACTTCCATATTCTTCTTCATCTTTGATGAGATGTCAAAAAATAATATGAAAATAACTCTGTAATTAGAGATAATCCAGATTTTGTGAACAAGTATTTGGACACACTCAAAATGTTGTAAATAAATTATCTGGTCAAATTATAAGCTTAATAATAAAAATGAAAATGGTATTTTCTGGCGTTTCTCATGTGTGTGATTATAATCCAGGATTCGGATCTCACATACTAATATAAGAGTTTCTGCTTAATAAAAAGCTTCTTTACATCTCACCAATAGATGTCTCTAGTGAAGTTCTAGTGATTCATGAACAAGGTTTCTAAATTGGTTCATATATATAGAACTTCCAAGAATTTGAGTAGTGTGGTTGTCAATAATGGGTAGAATTGGTGAATGTTATGATCACTTAAACCAGCCTATGACGGTCGTAAGCCCCGTAAATGCCCAGACTTCCATATTCTTCTTCATCTTTGATGAGATGTCAAAAAATAATCTAATAAAATATGTCCCTCTCCAAGCACAAGAGCTCAGTCATTTTTTTGCAGAGAACTGCGTTATTAATTTTAAGATTGTTTGAAATGTTTAGAAAATTAATTATACTTGTAAAAACATTTTAACCATATTATTTTTTTTTTAAAGTCACGAGTGGCCAAAACAGATTTGTGAACAAAGATTCGAACACTCAGTCATGTAATTTTTTTTCAAACGCAATGTTGCCAATAGCGGTTATTCGATGTAATAATTACAATATTTTTAATCTCACTTCGATGTTGATGTCTCGATCTAATGGTCGCCTTGGCCGAACACTTGATTGGACGATATCACCTTGGGTAGCGATTCCTGAGGTAGCCTCGAAGCGGAATAAAAACTCGCGAACTTTCTGGGCCACGCCGAATAATTATTCATATTTCTTGCCAATGTTATTAATGCTATGCATGTCACAAGCGGTAAGCGGTTTTTTCAATCGCAAAAACACGGTGACGAATCGTGTGTGTATTGAGAGGATTAATTCCAAGCAATAATTTAAGCGTTAGTTTACAAAAATGAACTTTGACTACGGTTGTATGCCTAAAAAATGCATTTATTCGGTCATAAAAAGGTGATTTAAGTCTAGGTACAAAGATCTTTAAAACCTATCGGAGTGCGGTGAAAATTGCAAAACAGACCCTGCCTAGATATTTTTTGTTGTTTTAGAATTATATAATA